>NW_010430051.1:0-364 GCF_000710305.1 Buceros rhinoceros silvestris
TTAGGGCTGCCAAATTGATTGCACCAGCTGTAAATTGGAGGGCATGTGTAGGATCTTGTCATTTTGGAAATAAAAAAATTCCCACAAGGAGCAGTTTCTGAACAGCTGCTTTCTAAAGGCAAAATGAGAGAGAGGGGAAAAAAGGAAAAAAAAACCCAGACTTTGGAAACCCGTGTGGTTTTGTGAATGTTTCTGGCTGCATCCTGAGAGTGACAAGCACCAAAGACACCATCTCTTGAGATGGGCATTTTTCTCTGCAGGTTCCTGCACTGTTATTTCATGGTCAAAATTAAGTTCCCTCACATTCTCTCCTTCTCTCCCTTCCTCTCCACCTCTTCTCCTGTGGCATTCCTGGTTGGTTTGG
>NW_010430051.1:471-2123 GCF_000710305.1 Buceros rhinoceros silvestris
GGTTTGGGAACCCCATGGCAGAGGGTCAGTACCTGAGTGCCTGTCACCTCTGCTCCAGCCTCTTGGTCCTCAGCTGCTCGCAGAAACCACCACTGGATTTCAAGGTACACCGAAGTGGAGCCACTTTGGAAAGCACAAGACATCTCCACATTCTGCCCTTCAATGGCCGTGACATTTCGTGGGAACTCAGTAAATTTTGCTGCAAAACAAATGCATAACATGTTGGCATCTCCTGTTACCTTCTCATTGTTTATTCTCTGTTTCATGTGTTGCCTTTTTTCTTCTGACTTTTTTTTTTAAGTTTTTAATTAATTTCTCTGATTTCTTTTCTCATTCCCCCTCTTTTCTGATTTCCCAGTTTCCCCATGTGTTATGCCCCCTGGTTTCTCTCAGGTATGCCTTTCCTCCCTAATGCACAAATCCTCTTTCTTTACACTCTAAGCTCAGCTTGTGGGAAATGCTAAAGACCCCCCTGCTTGCTCCCATGGGCTAGTAAAGTTTCATGTAATGAGGTCTAAATACCCTTGGGCAGAATGCAGTATTTCACCAGACTCACTGAGGGATTTTGTGCAAGACCAGTTTGGAAGAGGAAAAAAACCCCAGACTGATTTATTGGATTTCACAGGGCTGAGCTGGAGACATGTAAATTGCTAAACCTTCCACAGCCTGCTGGAGCAGCTTCTGGATCTGGCACTCTTCTGAGGTGCAGGTTACGACCACTCATCAAAACACCCATTTCAAAGGCTTTACCTGACTTAGTTACTCTTTCTGAGGACCTCTGCTTGCATAATCAGACCAAGAAGCAGTACATCTTCTGTTTCTCTGTCCCGGTGGACTAGACCTAGCCTTCACCTTTGTATCCCTGCATTTTAACAAACAGGATCTGCCCATTTCAGTGTACCATGGCTAAGTTTAAAAACCAATTCTGATGGACATAGTCCAAGGCACCAGCATTTCTTTAAGTCTCAGTCTTTTACTTCCTTCTCATCCTTTCCAATAATGCACCTTAAAATTGTACAACATAATGAAACATGCTAGTCAAGTGAGGGGGGCTAGACTCAAACAATGTAATAAATAGAACCTGTGTTTCAAGAAGAGGAAAATTTGGAAAGACCCTGCAATGTTGCTTTCTGTTATGCAGTTACAGAGTGACTAGAGCATATTATGATGTGAAGGAAATACTGCTCCATGTCTCCTCCCCTCTTTCCCCTTATCCAGTCTTCCTAGCTAATCTGGAATTGCTGGGGTAATTTAGCAATGCACTCAACCAGTATTACTTCTTGTTCTTACATTTGTGCTTGGCAACAGATACTTAGCAAAGCTTTACATTTAACACTGACCCTTTTTTCTGCCCCTCTGCCCCCACCAGTTAGTGGCTACTAGTCACTCAATTAAGCTGTCAAAAGGGCTGTGCATTTTGTGTATTCGGGGCCTACAAGTTTGTTTTGGTCTTTTTGTCTGTTTGTTCGTTCCCTCCTCTCCTGGACAGTGCATGTGAGTGGTGAGAGGACACGGACGGGAATATCGCCAGTATCCTCCCCAATCTCACCCCCAAGCGCGGCCCGGCAGAAGCTCGCAAAGCCAGCTGGGAGCTGCCGGCAGGGAACAACGGACAGCGGGCAGCGGGCAGGGAACTGCGGGCGGAGGGCGCC
>NW_010430052.1:0-503 GCF_000710305.1 Buceros rhinoceros silvestris
CTGGATAAGTAGTGGACACCAGGAAGAGGGTGGGTGACACCGTACAGGTGCTTAGAACTAGGGAAAGGTGGGTGACCCCGGGGAAAGGGAGGTGATGCTGGACACATGGTTGGCAGGGGGAAAAAGGGGGTGACACCGGACAAGTGGTGGACACCAGGGAAAGGGGGGTAACACCGGGGAAAGGGGGGATGAGCTGAACAAGGGGTTGACACTAGGGGAAGGGGAGTTACATCAGATGTGTGGTTGACAGGGAGGAAAAGGGGGTAACACCAGACAAGTGGTGGCCACCATGCAAAGGGGAGGTGACTCTGGATAATCGGTTGACACTGAGGAAAGGGGGGTGACACTGTCCCGGGGAACCAATGCGGTGGGTGGTGGCACGCTGGCTCTGCGCATCCCACGGGTGCCAGCTCGTCCTCGTCCCCTCGGCAGTGGGGGAGCTGGAGATGGGCGACTGGCAGGAGGTGTGGGATGAGAACACCGGCTGCTACTACTACTGGAAC
>NW_010430052.1:848-1250 GCF_000710305.1 Buceros rhinoceros silvestris
CGGGAGGTGAAGAAGGTCAGTTGGACACTGGGGTTCTGGTTGCAGTGGGGCTTGTAGGAGCCTCCGTGGGGCTTCCTGAGCAGCGGGTGGGACAGTCCCCGTGAAGACAGTCCTCGTGGGACTGGGGCGAGGGGACAGGGAGCTGCGGCTGCTGATGCATGGCTGGCACTCGCAGGAGGTGAACGAGGGCGTGCAGGCCCTCTCCAACAGTGAGGAGGAGAAGAAGGGGGTGGCTGCGGCCCTCCTGGCACCGCTCGTGCCTGACGTGGTGAAGGAGGAAGAGGAGCGCTGGAGGAGGAAGGTGATCTGTAAAGAAGAGATTGAGCCGCCTCCAGAAGAGGAGGCGAAAGGGGAAGAGACAACAACAGCGGCTGGGCCCCAAGCGCCGGGGACCCGCCGCGG
>NW_010430053.1:0-208 GCF_000710305.1 Buceros rhinoceros silvestris
GCTGACATTGGGGTGGGGGGAACACACGACAGCCAGTGCCAGCAGCTGGGAGGGGCCCCAGCCCCGAGCCCCCCCTGCCCAGCCTGCCTGGGCCCCGCTGCGGCCATGCTGGCGCTTACATACACGTGTCTCCTCTTGACATTGTGGCTGCGGGCAGGGAGCGGGCAGCAGGCAGGGAGCGGGGCGCGGGCAGGCGGGGGGGGGGGGG
>NW_010430053.1:352-2070 GCF_000710305.1 Buceros rhinoceros silvestris
CAGCCGCTGCAGCTCTGCCTGCTCCACCGTAAAAACCCGACAAGACGCCCGGCTCCTACCGCTCCTCTCGAGTAGCAGCGCCTCCACACACGGACTTCCCAGCCGCTTGCTCCTCCGGGCTGTGCGCTTTGGATTGGATTTTTATTTTAAATATGGGAAATCAGTGACTTTTAGATTTTCCCCAGCCTGGATGCATGCAGGGGCTCAAAAAGCAGCGTGGTAATGCCTCTACCCCCCTTTTAGGTGAGACATTTACCCAAAGCAGCGTGAAAGAGGTGCCTGTGCTGAATCCTGCACTGTGGTGGCTTCCAGGAACTACAAAGCCAGCCGTGTTTTGAGCGCACAGTCTGTGGGCTAGACCCACCAAACCCCACAATTCCCAGAACGAAGCCCTTTTCCCACGCAGGTTTTCACCAGAAGTCCTTTCTCTTGTGCACTCCTGCCCATCTGGGTAACGAGCACCTATAACCACGCGCTCCCCACCCAGGCTTTCCCACTCTCGGGGGACGGGAGAGCTGCTCGTTGTTTACTACCAAAGACCGCTGCAGTCTAAAGGTCAGCAGCGAAGGACGACAGACCTTTGGAGCAGAGCTGCCCTCCCCAGGGAATGAAAACAAAAAGTGAGAGCTGTTGTGAACAGGGTGATTCGCCCAGAGACAGAATTTCAGACAACACGACTCCCCCTCCCCACGCAATGTGTGACCCGTCAGATACACCTTGTGGCAAAGACAGGGGAAAATACCTCACCCGTGTGGCTGTCACCAGGGAGGGTGAGACCCCCCCACCCAGGATGCAGCCAGCCCATCCCTCCTGCCCTTGGGGACCACCATCTGGTGGATGTCTCAGGGAGAAACCTTGGCTGATGCAGGATGGCTCTGGCCATTCCTGGTTATTACCACCAAGAGAGGGCATGAGGGCAGGTGGCCACGGTGGGGACATCGGGGGCTGCAAGATTCCCACCACCAGCACCCCTTCCCTTGCTTGTCTTGGCTCTCTGAGCCACCTGAACTCCCTCCAGGAATAAAGGAGATCTGGAGAGGCATCAGTGGGGAACACAGGGGTATCTGAACTCTGCCTTCCAGCCCGGAGCTCACCTTGTCCCAGCGCCCAGGACAGGTTTTCAACCAGAGTCTGCAAATCTGGGAATGGTGAAGGCCAACACTGTTGCTGTCATGCCAGGCAGCAGCTTCATGCCATCGCCTGCGAACTTTAACCAGTCTCACTAGCCCAGTTCCAATAAAAAAGGGGGTTCTTCACAGCAGGGAGGTACATCTGCCCCAATCGCGCTTCAGCCAGGGCTCGCTCGGCTGCACGGACCCGTGAAGCTGTGGCAGATGTGGGGCTGCCCATGTTTTGCAGCTGGTGTTGTGCAAAGCGAGCAGTGAAAGACAGGATCTTCCTCAAAACCTCAACTATAGCCCTTAGGTCTGCTCCAGCATTGGTATTTGACCCCGAGACTGGAAAACAGAGATGGCACAGGGCTGACACAGGCTTTTGGATTTAGTGACGAACACAAAAATCTCAAAGGAAGCCCAGTTTTGATGGAGGCAGGTGGGTTTGCCCAACTGCCCACGTTAGCATATTTTTTGGATGCATTTTCATCATCATTGGATGATCCTGGGGTCCGGAATGCCACTCGCACCATTGGGGTCGGGGTGTTATATTACCACCTTTTGCAATGGCACAAGGGAAGAGCAAGGCTTGGGTTCAGGATCTGG
>NW_010430054.1:0-369 GCF_000710305.1 Buceros rhinoceros silvestris
CTTGCACCACACCGGGGGCCGCGTGTGTGCCGGCTGAGCTCACGGCCCCGTGGATTTCCCATGAGAAGCCCCAAGGGCTCCAGCGCTGCGGGGATGGAAAATGAAGGCGCTGCGGTTGCAGCCGCTGCGGTTAACCCAAGGGACGCCTGGACTCCTGGGCTGCCAGAGCCAAGCTGCAGCCCGTGAGGGTTGGTGGTCACCACCTTGGCCACCCCAAGGCTGCTGCAGGTCCTCCTCTGGCTCCTGGGGGATTCGGGGTCCCTTCCGGCGTCCAGCAAACCCTCCCGGCGCCTGCGAACACCTTGTCCCCTTTAACCCCCCGCCAGCCGGCTGGGCTGGAGCCACATCTGCCCACCCTGCCCAGCCGGA
>NW_010430054.1:549-2104 GCF_000710305.1 Buceros rhinoceros silvestris
GGTGAAAAGCCGTGGCAGCTGGGAGCTCCTGGTGTCCCCTGAGGAGCCCCCAGATCTCTTGGGGCTTTACGCTGAGCCTTGGGAACGCCAGGGAAAGGAGACGGGGGGCTGGGGAGGTGTCCCCCTCCTCGCAGTGGGACACGGGGCACTCTCGGCTCAGCTCATGCCCCAACAAACTACCTGGCGTTGGCAGAGCTTGGGGTCCCTCTCCTGGTCCCCTCTCCTGGTCACACTTGTCCCCATCTCCTGGTTGTTCTGGTCCCTCTCCTTGCCCTGCTTGTCTCCTGCTCCTGCTCCAGCCCAAAGACTTGTCCTTGTCCCCTGGTCCCTCCTGGCCTTGTTCCCTGCTCCCACTGGTCCCCTCTCCATCTTGTCTCCGTCTCTTGTTCCCACTTGCTCTTGTCCTCTTGTCCCGCTACTCCCTTCTCCTGGCCCGGTTTGTCTCCATCTCCTTCCACTTGTCCCAGTCTCCTAATTCCGTTTGTTCCATCTTCTGGTGGTGTTTTGCCCCTCTCCTGCTTCTCCTTGTCTCTGGTCCCACTGGTCCCATCTCTTGGCCATGCTTGTCCCCAACTCCTGGTCTCATTCCTTTCCCTCTTTGGTCCTGTTGGTCTCCTGGTACCATTTGCCCCCTCTCCTTCTCCTGCTCGTCCCCACCTCCCTGTCCCCCTTGGCCCCTCTCCTTGGCCACCTCGTCCCCTCTCCCTGTCCCACCTGGTTGCTCCCCAGCCCTGCTCTCAGGGGCAGCAGAGGCAGCTTTGGGGCAGATCCCGGGGGATTCAGTGCAGCCTTTTGGGGCCGGAGCCTCTCCCAGTGCAGCCCTTCATCATCACCAGATGCCCCATCACGGTACCATGGTTTTGGTCCAGCTCTGAGCTGAGACTGGGGAAACTCGTGTCGTGCAAAGCAGCTCCGTGCCTCGGATCTGCCAGGCACCTGCCCTGCAGTGGTACTTGGAGTCCACATGGGGCAAAGGGGCCAACGCCGAAAAAAAGGGGTGAAACCACCCGCTTGGGTCCCAACACCAGGCGCTTTGTCCCGAAGCGGTTCCCCACGTGGGGCGAGCTGGGGCTCAGCGCTGGGTCTGGCCCCCAGCGGCTCCGTTCAGCAGCACCTCGGCCACCCCCGGCACCGTCCTGCCCCATCGCCAGTGCCTGGGCTGGGGGCAGTTCGTGTTGGGGTTTTTTTAATTGCTCCCCCTACAGTGGCTGCTCCTTTCGCAGCAACCTGAAGGTGGAAAATCCCTGAGAAAAAGCACCTTAACGCAGGTTAAAAAACACTCCTGAGAAACCAGATGGTTTTCCACCAAACCAAGTGTTGGGAGGATGGTTTTGCCAAGGAGTTTTGAGATTTTGGGGGGGTTATTTAGCTAATTTTACCCCCCTGCAGAACCTGGCTGGCTGTCACCCGACCGAGCCCTCCTCCATGGCCATCCCCTCGCTCCTCACCTCACCCACCCATCAACCCCACTACAAACACCCCCTTTTTCCCCCATTTTTTTTTTTGATGGCAGCCCCCTGCCGAGGGGCCTCCCGGCCCCCCCCGCCGCGACAAT
>NW_010430054.1:2216-4028 GCF_000710305.1 Buceros rhinoceros silvestris
CCGCAGCGACATTTCCCAGGCACGACGTCATGTTTGCTTAAGAGCAGAGTTATTGCCGGGGAGGAGCAGGGAGCTGCCTCCGGGGGGGCTGCCGGAGGGGGAAAAAGGGGGAAAATGGGGAAAAAAAAAATCCTGCTCTTCTTCAGTGTCCTTTGGGAGGGCTCAGAAAAGCTCCTCTGTCCCCCTTGGGGAGGGGCTCGCCGTTGTTTCCTCATTAACGTGTTTTTAAAGCCCAGTTGTTGAAACGTCACTAAAATGTGTTGGGTTTGCTGAAGTGAAGAGGAATGGGGAGAATCTGTGACTGAAGCATCTCCAGATGCCCCATGGTGGGCGATGCTGGGGGGTTCATGAGCTGCTTTTCTCTTTAAAAGTGTTTTTTTAGAGAAAACCCGGGTCCAGCTGAAGCAGAACCGTGAGCGGGGAAAGGGGAGTGGTGGGGGGGTGGCTGGGCCCCTGCTTTTGGGTGGTGCTGGAGCCCTTGGGGGCTTTTTTGTTGGGAAGGCTGGAGGGAAATGCATGGGGAGGCGGTGGAAAGGTTTTGTGCCAGTGGTGGAGCGGGGGTCAGCTGCCACCGTCTGGACCCGGGAGAGCCCCCTAAGACCCATCCCAAGGGATCCCCCACGCCCCGTCCTGCAGAGTCCTCCATGTCCCACCCTAGGTGATCCCCATGTCCCGCCCTAGATGAACCCTCAAGTCCCACCCGAGGTGATCCCCCATGGTCCATTCTAAGTGATTCCTCTTCCGCCACCCCGTGTGGGCCCCCCTCAGGTCCCATCTTAGATGATCTCCCAGATCCCACCCGAGATGATCCCCAGGTTCTATGCTGGGGATTCCCAAGGTCCAATCACTTGGAGGACCCTCTGAGCCCCATCCTAGCTGATCCCTAGTGTCATTCCAGGTGATCCCCCCCTCCCAGGTCCCATCTTACCTGTTGCCCAGGTCTTACTCCAAGGGATCTCCCAGGATTCCTCTGAGATAATCCCCCAACCCCAATCCTAGATGGTTCTCCACGTCACATCCCAGGTGACCTTCCTCCAGGTCCCCTCTTAGATGATCCTGCAGGTCTCATCCCAGGGAATGCTCCAGGTCCTAGCCTGGATGGTCCTCCAGGACCCATCCCACGTGACCCCCTACCCCAGCTCTCACCCGCGGTGATCCTGCAGGACCCATCCCAGGTCCCATCCTGCAGTCTCCACCCTCAGGCGCAGGGGACCATCCTGACCAGGTTTTGGGGTGGAAATGGCCGGTGTCTCCCGTAGCCCCCTGCAGCCCCATTTCCCCACCACCTCCCAGGCACCGAGCGCATCTCTGTACCCGCTCAATTAATTTGATCATTAACGAGTGCCCGATCCAAACCCTGTAGCTCATGGAGCTGTGCTGGTGGTGTGCGAGCTCCAGGCCGTGTCCTGCACACCCCCTCGGCTCCTTCCCCTCCGGTGGGGCAACTTGGGGTCTGGAAAGCTGCATTTGGGCAGCAAAAGCCCCTCCCTTGGCAACGCAGAAGCAAACGGGACGCTCTTGTCCAACCGTTCATCCATCCCGCTGGAAACCATCAAACAGCAAAAGCGAGAACAATCTTTCTCTTTGGGACCGCCGCTGCCGCTGGGCTGGTGCTGCTGGCCGGGATCCAGACCCCCGTTAAAGACCATCGTTAAGAAAAACCAGCTCAGGATAAGCGGCGTGAAAAAAATCCTCCGGTAATTAAACAACCCCAGAATAGACGGAGAAAAGGTCAAGCCTAAAAATACGGGGTCTGGTTTTGCGCTGAAACGTGGCAACGATAAATAACCACGTTTTCGGAAAGGTCTAATT
>NW_010430055.1:0-245 GCF_000710305.1 Buceros rhinoceros silvestris
GCAGGACCTCCGAGCCGCTGCCTCCACCGCAGGGGTTTCTCGGCTACTCGATCAAAAACTAGATATGCTGATATTTTTTTTTTCCTTTTTTCTCCCTTTAACCCCTTAAGAAGGAGGAACTATCCCACCTGTGGATCGTACACTTGTTCTTTCCCTGAGAAACTGCCCGACTTTCAGGTGAAAATAGCAGGCTCCAGGAAAGCTTTGGAGGTTTTTCATCTTATACTTACGGCTAAATATTTGCT
>NW_010430055.1:370-3883 GCF_000710305.1 Buceros rhinoceros silvestris
CCTAGGCAGAAAATGACTAAGACTCTTAATAATAGCGTGACATATGGGAAGCAACTTTTCTAAGCCTCAGATCTGCTTTTTAGAGATCCACTTCAGCTTTCTTTCTTTTTTTTTTTTCCTCATTCCTCCTAATAACGTCCCAAAAGGGGGAAGCTAAATCCTCGTACAGACATGGCCCGTTATTAGTGTAAAATGTTGAAGCCACAGACGCCCGGGGCGGGGGGTGAAACAGCTGCAAACAAGGGGTACGTTTCATATTCTTGCGCGTTTGCGTGTTACAGAGAGTCGTCTAATTTCTCAGCGTTCCCCTGGGCAGACCCTTCTTGCAGTGTATTTTGAAAAAGAAGTAACACTATTACACTCTTACCGAACTGCAAAAGAAAAAAAAAAATGGAATAAGGGGGAAAGAAGTGACCGTAACTCTTTCGAACAGCCCACCTTTTAGTACAGGTTACGGGGCGACGGTTAGATAACATTGTTAATAAAAGTAATGACCGAAATATAAAAAGGAAACCTCAGGGAAGGAGCTTACATAAACAATTATGCCTCCCGTGCTCAGCAGCAGGAGAATTCATCGCCACAGCGCCCCCTCCCACACGAAGCTCGAACTAACTCGATCTTGTCCTGAGGATGGGGATAGAATAGTTCGTTCTTTTGCTTTCTGCCTTGCTGTTTTCCCCGTTTTTTGGTTTAACCCCGTAAGCAGATCTGCGGCAGAAAGGCTCGGCCGGATCGCCCCGTCTCCCCTTGTTCACACAGGTCGCTCCTGCAAACGCCTCGCACAGAAAGAGCCTCCTAGACTGGGTTCCTTTTACTAGAAAACTGGAAAACTCCGCTTGCACAGTATGCGTGTGACATTTGTTATTTTTAAGTACAATAGTCTATTATTTCACGTCGTTGTCTCCGGGAGATGGTGACGAACCCCCATTTCATGAAAGAAAGGAGAAAGCATTCCCGGACCATTGTGTGGTTATGTCACAGGAAACTGTTACTGCGGAGTATTGTCTTGCATCTTCAAACCCCACTAAGTTCTACTTCGCTCGGCTTAAAAAGTTGCTGTGACTGGTGTCATGACAATTGGGCAATTGGCATTGTGTGGGTAATAAGCGTGTGCACTTCTCCGGGCCCCAGGGAGCCCTCCCGAGGTGGAGACGTCGCTCCCTCGTACCAAAAAGATTTCTTTTCTTTTCTTTCCTTTTCTTTTCTCTTACCTGAGTAAAACTGAAGTGAGCGGTATCCCGAGTGAATGGCCAGCAGGCAGCCGCCCGGGGGCCGGGCAGTGACAGGCGGGCAGGCAGCCCCCGCTGGTAGCAGGGGCAGCAGTGCCATTCCCGCAGACGTGGCTTTCAACTTCGCCCTCCTGAAAACTTCAGCCTGTGTCACTAGTGCAAGGACACGTAACTAATAAATGACAAACCGCAAAACCTGTCTCCCAGGACGGCAAAGAGCGATAGCTGAAAAAGGGCGGAGGGGGCGGGGTGGCTCTCGACTACCTTCTCAGCTGTGCTGGAGCAAACTGAGTTAGAGGAGACAAGGCGAGAGCACCGCTTAAAATCTGGGAAGGTGAACCCTGAAGTAATGAACAGATTATTCAAATAAAAGCACAGTGTGTAAAGTCTTAATATCTCTGGGTAGGCATGTTAATTTGCCACAGTTATTACCAATAAAAAGTGCATGTAATACTATTCTACTGTTTAACATCGCAAGTTAGACGGCTTTTTATTAGTAACGGGTAGTGCCACGGAAAAATTAGATTTCGGCCGTGGAGACAGGCAGATGAAAAACCCCTTCCCTGTGAAAGGCATTCAAATCAAACAAAGATAACTCCGCGAGTAAGTTAAAAACAGCTACGCAGACCGACCGATATTTAAAAACGTTTTTGACGCGGTTTTCTGGTTTGCTTATCGCAAAGACTTCGTCAGCTCTGTGTAAATGACCCCACTAGCTATTCGCTCTCCGCATTGTGCAGAGTCAAATTAGTGGTGTACTTGTAATAAAATGCATACCGTCTCCTTGCAGTGGGTAAATCCACTCCTTTCTGAAGCCATACAAAAATTATGCAAATCAAATCAACGCAAGAACTTGTCTTTTGAAATGATAATATTTTACTCCATTAATCTCTGGTTGCGAAATTAACCCCGTTTCTGTATATAAAACAATATTTTTGGACTGCACAAATTAAACCATCAGAAATATAATCTGTTGCTCTTTGTATTGGGGGGAAGGGGAGTAATGTTACTGATTTAAACATTCCTCCCACCGAAATCACAGAAATATATTTTCGTAGAGGAAAGACATACAGATGAAGGCAAAAAACGGCCCCTACATTTTACACGGACAGGCACGTATACCTAGTGTGTATAACATATGTATATGCGTGTTGATATGTATGGAGATTTGTATCTCGCGTGTGTGTCTGTGCCTATCTACCCACACTCTGGACTGAATTATGCCAATTCTCCTGGGATCACGGTATTTATTTAAGTACTCTTCCCAGGTCATAACTGTAACACTCACTTAATAGCATTAATCCCTTGTTATAATGTAAACACAACGTCCATTGTATTCCCAATCTGAATTGTTCCAGTAATCATTAAAGAGGAGGAACTAAAAGCAATCAATTCACGTAGATAAACACTTACTTACACCGCTTCTGCTAGAAAAGAACAGAAGTAGCTTCCCAAGTAAAAATGCAGAGAGTATAGCACATTTTGCAAGGCATGCAGGCTGACTTAGAGAGATTCATGTATGACTTTATAATGTTATAATTAATTTTGCATTCTCAGCTCTCCAGCTGCTGCTCCGTTCAGAAGCAGAGACCACATACTTAGAAATCGGTCAGCAGAACACAGGAATTGACTATTCAGATGTAATCGCATGATATCGATTATTCCATAGAACTACTGAAATATGAATGTGTTTTATATAAAGCTCTTGTCTTTAGAGTTTCTATTTTTATTTAATATATGCGCATTAATCCCCAAGCAGGGAAACAAATGTCTGTTCTGTAATCTGTTGCACCGAGTTTACCAGTTGTTTATCACCCTCTTATCAGGAAGTCGGGAGTTAATGACAAGAAATACCTGTTGGTGTTAACCTCCTCCCCCTCACCTACTTTTTAAGAATTGCCTCTTCTACAGGCCAGCTGATAGATCTGGAGAGGAATTAATCCGGTATGTCTGGTGGCCAGATCTCTACTGCTGCGTGCAGGGGCAGGGGCAAACTGGTATGTGGGTTTCACAGAAGAGGAGGAGAGAAGGGAAAGAATTAAAAAATCAGTTAGAAAAAGAAAATTGAAAGCTCTTATTGCTTCACACAGTGTGCATATCCCGGTACTTGACCGTAGTTCTAGTGCGGCATTTTCCCCGCTGTGTCCGCGAGGCTGTTGAAACGGCTTCTTGAAGTGGTGTGGTTTTTTTTTTTTTATTAGCTGCATGTTTAATTGATTAACAATAGGCTGCCTTGCTAACTCGCGATTCTTCGGTTATTGCCATCTCCCCTCCTGTCGGTGGC
>NW_010430055.1:4086-4406 GCF_000710305.1 Buceros rhinoceros silvestris
ATTTACCCGAGGTATTCCTGGAAGAAGTCGACCGTAAACGTCAAGCCGCTTCATTTGGTTAAATAGGGGATAAGTGCTCACTCACGGGTATTGAAAAAATAAAACTCAAGTCTGACGAACGTTTTTTTCCCCCCTCTTTCTTTTTTTTTTTTTTTTGCGAGCACCTAAACAATTTTGTTTTTCAGCTCGTCCCGGGCTCGTAAGCCGGCTCACGAAGCGGCTGAAGGGCTTGCGGGAATAGCGGTGGCTTGCAGCTCCGGCGGCCCCGTACCTACCTGTCGCCCTGACCCGGCCCCGCCCGGGCGGCGGCGGAGAGGCGG
>NW_010430056.1:0-522 GCF_000710305.1 Buceros rhinoceros silvestris
CAGCCACTTCAGTGGATGAGTCTTCAAGAGGAGAGTAAGATGTTATTGCTTTCTTGAGGGAGATGGCTGACGCAGCTACCAGGATGTTTCCATTGGCGGCAGCAGCTTCTCCCATTACGGGACAACCCGCAGCAGCCCATTAGAAAAGCTCCACCCTGCTGTTGTCTGGTCAGTTGGTGCTCCCCAGGCACCAGCCTGATGAAGTCTTCAGCTTCCCACAAGCATGAGGTGCCTTCACCAGCCTCCTCAGAGGCCAAGAGGGCTTTTACAAGCCAGCCACAGGGATGGCCATGGGCCAGCTAAACAAACCGAACCGCAGGCGGCAGCTCCCTGGGAGAGCTGCACGGTTCTCACTTTCTAACTCCAGTTAAGACTTTTGTGGAGCAAAGCCCCATGGTGCCACACCAGCAGCTCTGCAGATGCTCCTGCTTCACTAAGCCCAGTTCCACTAAGCGCCCTCCTCCAGCCAAGACCAGCACCAGCCTAGCTCCGGGCTGGATCCCCCCACTCTGACGACCAGAA
>NW_010430056.1:645-1109 GCF_000710305.1 Buceros rhinoceros silvestris
GGTAAGAACAGCACTGGGGATGGCCCCAAACATCCTCCTCCTCTGTGGGAAGGGAGTGCCAGCACTGCAGCCCGCGGAGAACAGAGGGGAAACGGCTCTTGGCTGAATTCAGCAATTTAACTTTGTAGTTTGATCTAGGGGGAAAAAAAAAGCAGCGAGCAGCTGAGCAGTCTCATAGCTCTTTAAGCTCAAAAGCCATCATAAGGCTTTTTCAGAGATAAGCACTTCCTAAATACTTACTGCTGAAAGATTAAGGGAATGAAAGCCTGATCCCGTTTCCCTGCCCAAAGCGGCTGTGCTGAAGGACTACCCCATCCCCACCACACCACAGCGGGAGGATCAGGCCTCCGCTCCCCTCCCAGCCCTGCACAGCCCATCTCTGGCACGGGTTTTCTCCTCCTCCGACTCCAGGTGTGGGATGGGGATCCCACACGGCAGCAGCCCGGGGGGGTTCGGCGGGAGAG
>NW_010430056.1:1441-2445 GCF_000710305.1 Buceros rhinoceros silvestris
CACCTTCCAGCCGTGTCCCTGGTCGCAGCTCAGGGCAACGCGCCGGCTCAGCACCGGAGCTGCGCGCCGAGCCGCTCCTTCAGTGCTCACTCATTCACACCACCGAGAGAATGACCGATTCCCCAAACTTCAGTGCGATTAGTGTCACTTCCCCAGCACAGCCCTCACGGTACCTGCCAGTTAAACACTGCCCCGTACATAGCCCAGCAAGGGAAGTGCCACCACCCCTCAGACCCCCTTCAGCAGACACCGATTGCTCTGACACCTTCCTGGCCCGTGGCATCCACAGTGGCAGATCCTGGTCCCATTGCCACACACGTGCCCATGCCTCAGAGACAGGACTAGGTAACATCTTGCTTCAGGGTTCACCTTCCCCTTTCCAAGGTACCTCTCGCGCTGCAATCGCTCAACAGCCTTCACCCGGGGGGCGGCACGAGGACTTTCAGCCAGAACAGCTTGGCTGGTGGGTGCATCAGTAATTCATTAAACTGTGCCTTGTTCAGCCACACTCCAGGCAAAGCTCGAACCAAAGGTCACAGACTTCAAAAGGCACCAGCAACCCAAGCACTGCCGCCCCTCGGCATGTCCCGCTCATGGTGCCAGCAAGGGACGTGCCCTGGATGCTCTTCAGCAAGATCCCAGCCCCGATCCCCCCCGAGGGGAATCCCAACACTCCAGCCTCCAGCACGCGCCCACCCCACGGCAAAACCATCCTGGCAGGTGCCGTGAGAGACCCCGGCCCCGGGCAGCTGGGACCCGATTCGCAAACGGCACGTGGTTGGTGCGAGAGCCCACACCGTGATCACACCGATCACACCACCGTGATTCACCGCAGCCGCCCCCAGCCCGTGCCGGGGGGCTGGGGGAAGGGGCACTCCAGCAGCAGGCATGGAAAATATTTAAGCAAAACACTATCGAGAGGAAGATGGATCTGGCACAACAGAAATTCATGATCTTTTGGGGTTCATTCATTAAGCAAAAAAAAGCAGCAGCACCAAGGCGCA
>NW_010430056.1:2907-3324 GCF_000710305.1 Buceros rhinoceros silvestris
TCCCACACCCCACCACGCTCCCCTAATGCTGCTGCGCCCGTTCCTCCAGAGAAAACGGCAAACCCTTTGCTAAACGCTCCCAAGAGCCCGACCACCTCTAGCACGCAGCACTGGCATCCGCCGCCCAGCACGAGGGCAAGGTGCTCGTCCTGTCCTCCCCTACCTGTCACCAGTGTGCAAGTGAGATGCCCGTGTCCCACCCCCCCACACCCCCATGGCCAGGGCCCTACCTGCAGCTCCTTGTCCGAGTACTTCTGGGGGTTTTTGCTGCCTTGGCTCTTTTTCCGAAGTTTCTTCAGCTCTGCCTGGCACTTGTCCAGCGAGTCCCCCTTGCTCCTCTGCTCTGTCTGGTATTTTTTCAGTGCAGCCTGGACGTACAGGAAAGAGCTCTGAGCAGCCGCAGCTGAACCCTGAACC
>NW_010430056.1:3498-4278 GCF_000710305.1 Buceros rhinoceros silvestris
TGCCGGGGCTGGGCAGGAACAAGCAGCCCCCCCCCAGACTGTGGGAGGAGTGGGTTCCCCATGGCCCAAGAGCAAACAGGGACTGCCAGGGCCTGACACGGGGGAAAAGCTGTTCTGGACAGTGGGCAGGGACCCCTCTGTAACCAGAGGCATGAGCAGGGTCTAGGCAGAGCCACCCCAGAGCGGAGAACCAGGCGGCAGGGATAGGAGACACGGAGCCACCCGACCAAAAAAAAGCCGTGGCTGCTGCTGCCGGGGCTTGGCAGGAACAAGCAGCCCCTCCCCAGACTTTGGGAGAAGTGGGTTCCCCGTGGCCCAAGAGCAAACAGGGACTGCCAGGGCCTGACACGGGGGAAAAGCTGTTCTGGACAGTGGGCAGGGACCCCTCTGTAACCAGAGGCATGAGCAGGGTCTAGGCAGAGTAACTCACACTCAGGTACCGGGAGTCCAGCTCCACCTTCTGCTCCAGCTGCGTCAGGAGCTCGTTGTGGAAGGACTTGAGCTGCAGCAGAAAGAGAACATGGATCCTTGGTGAGGGCTGGCAAACCCTGCCCAGGGGGCACCAGGGCAGGCAGGGGCAAGGGTCTGTACAGACAGAGCAGAGCTAGTGGCACTGAGGGACAGACAGACACTCAGAGAGAGATCTAACAGGGCAGAGGGGGATGCCCAAGCAGACCAGACCCTTTGAAGCTCAGAAAATTCTCTTCAGAGGGGCTGGTGTCACCCAAACAAGACACAGAAAAGCGTTTTGCTTGGCTGCCACACCAGCAGAGCCCGTGG
>NW_010430056.1:4433-6258 GCF_000710305.1 Buceros rhinoceros silvestris
TGCCACCAAAAAAAGACACAGAAAAGCGTTTTGCTGGCCTGCCACACCAGCAGAGCCCGTGGCCAGGGGAGAGCCCGGCACACCCGGGCCGGGACACTCACCATCTCCTCCAGCTGGTTCTGGATCTGCCTGTGGACTTCTGCCATCTGGAAGAGCACGTCTCCTGCAAAGACAAGATGTGGGGAAGGGAGTTGAGGCATCAAGCTCCAGGGGACACCCTGGGTTGGGACAGGTGGCACCCCAGTACCATGGAGGGGTCCACAGCTGCACCCCAAGGGTGCTCCTGAGATACCCCCAGTGCCCATCTTTGCAGAGCTGTAGGTGAGATGTTCATCTGAGACACAGACAAATACACATCTTGTGTAAGGTCCCTTGTCATGACCCAACCGTCCGGATACTGAAAGAAGGGGAGACGAGAGATGCTGCACTAATAACCGAGACAGGCGTTTAACCAGCACTCTCACAGCCAGGAGCTTCGCCTGACGCTCTCCCAGCTGCACCAACAACCCAAAGCCAAGCACAGAGCGCCTTGTCTCCCCTGGAGACAGCCCTGGGACTCAGTCCAGAACATGGAGCTGCAGAGCTGAGCCCGACGTTGATCTTTGCCTCGGAACCACCAGCCCTGTTCAACCCCAGCAGCTGAGCCACAGCACAGATCAACCCCAGGGACAGCTGCCCATGGCCAAGGAATCCCAGCTCCGCTGCGGCTCCTCCTTTAATTTTTCTTTTCAAACGCAGAGTGCAGCAGGTCACACACCCACTGCGCGCTTCCTGGGAGGAAGGGCTGTGTCTTGCCTCGGCAAACGCCCCAGCACGGCTGGAGCCCGACGCACAGGGCTGGGGGAGTTGGCGTGACCGCTTGACTAAAAGCGGCATCTGCGGATCAGAGCAAGTTATCAGCGAGCCCAGCAACGTCAGCTCTTTGTCAGAGCTGAGTTAAGAAGCTCTTCACTTCCTGCATGGCGGGGCACAGCTTCCCAGGAGGCTTCCAGCCCCCACGGAGCTGGGTGTGAGCTGAATGCCATGAACGGTGTCTCCACGCTGCTCCGGTTTCAGGACTCAGTCCCAGCAGGTCCTGTGGCTGGTGGATGCTGGAGCCCCCCCAGCACCCGCAGGGGCTCTCCAAAGGGCAGCAGTGTCCTACATCCCATCCCAGGAAAAGCAGAGCAGCGCCTGGGAGGACTCAGAGCTCCAAACGTACACCCATAAAAGTGGACATGGTGTTATAGGCAGCAGAACAGCAACCCCAGGACGGGGAAAACACACGGGGAAGGGGATGCCAGCCCCAGAGCCCCAGGACGGTGGGTGGGAGGTGGTGCAACACTCCTGGGGCTGCTTGGGGGGGGAGGTGGCAGCTCCCGGCAGGGATGAACCTGGGAACCCACCGGGGATCTGGAGGCCAACCCTAATCCTGCCTGACAGTGGGTGTCCCATCCCCAGCGTGCACAGCCCCCCGCAGCCGAGACAGAGAGAGCCCAGGTTTGCTTCCATGGGGGGCTGCTCACTCCTGCCCTGCTCCAGTGAGAGCCCAGTCCCAGCAAAAGCTGCTGGTTTGGTGTCTGTAGAGAGTGCCGGAAAACACGAGTCCCCAGCAGAGGAGAGACCCACCCCGGCACCAGGACAACTGCATCCTCCGTACCCGAGCCAAACCCCAGCACAGTGAGACTGGGATGAGCCAAAACAGCACCTTGCCATTGCAGGGGAACCACCGAGACCCTCATTCAGTACAAAACCAGACAGCATACGCTGGGCCAGCCCACGCCGCTGCTCAGTCCTTGGCACACGGGCCGTACGCCAGCCGAGCGCCAACACCACCGGCCGATGC
>NW_010430056.1:6346-6633 GCF_000710305.1 Buceros rhinoceros silvestris
GGCCTTACGCCCGCCGAGCGCCAACACCCCCGGCCGATCGGGAACACCCTGGCCCCATGTTTCTTTGATCTTGTGACTGAAGCAATTTGTACTTTGCACCATGTCTCGAAACCTTTTGTAAACATGAAAATCTGATCCCTCTTTGTCCTGGGCTGGCACCAGACCCTCTGCTGCCAGTTGGTGTGGTAACAGAACCAGCCGTGGCACCAGGGCCACCATCCCCTCCACAGAGGGGTGATGCCCAAAGCATCCCGCAAAGGGAGGAGGCAACCACGTGCCGAGGGTCC
>NW_010430056.1:6898-7295 GCF_000710305.1 Buceros rhinoceros silvestris
CGTCACGCGCGAACGGGGAGGTCCGGGCAAGGGGTCACCGCCACGGGAGCGCCAGGAAATGGTTCTCCGGTTGGGCTGCCACGGCTCAATCATGGGAAGCGCATGAATTCCCACTGCAAGGAGGCCATGACGTAACGCCGGCGCTGTTTCGAGAGCACCGATGCAAGGGCGGCTCGCTTGTTGTTTCCAAAGCCTGCAATGGTTCTCCGGTTGGGCTGCCACGGCTCAATCATGGGAAGCGCATGAATTCCCACTGCAAGGAGGCCATGACGTAACGCCGGCGCTGTTTCGAGAGCACCGATGCAAGGGCGGCTCGCTTGTTGTTTCCAAAGCCTGCGCCAGCCCCGGTCCCTGTCGCTTCCCGTTTGGCCAGAGTGGAAACCCCGGCTGAGGGAGC
>NW_010430056.1:7401-7801 GCF_000710305.1 Buceros rhinoceros silvestris
CCCGGTCCCTGTCGCTTCCCGTTTGGCCAGAGGGGAACCCCCGGCTGGGGGAGGTGGGGCAGGGCTGGCCCAGGGCTTTCTGGCCACCGCCGAGCTCCTGACCCACCCGGAGAGCAGGGACCAGCAATAACACACGTATCCCCAAACCCAGCACTGGGACAAGGGGGTTCTGCTCCCGCCACACTCCTCCCCCCAGGGCACCAGCCTGTCCCCAGCAGCCGGGGAGCTGAGCGGTGTCTCAGACACACATCATTTTGTTTGGACTTTCTCCTCCACCACCACCTCCTCGGCTCTTATCACAGCCAGAGGCGTTTCACCCCACATCAAAGCCTTTCCCAGCCAGCACAGCATCCCTGCTGCAGCTGCTCCATGTCCCAGCCGGGGGGAGGGGACGCTGCCG
>NW_010430056.1:8019-13305 GCF_000710305.1 Buceros rhinoceros silvestris
GCGGAGCTTCCTCTGGAGCTGCCAACCAGCTCAAAGGAATCAGCTCCATCGCAGGGAGCCTACGCAGGGCAGCAGCGGGGTTTGACCTAAATCCCCCAAACAGAAGCTGCAGTGAGGTGTGAATTCACCTCTGACATCCCGGTACCTCCAGCATCACGAGCTGCTTCACCATGGCAAGACAGCCAGGGGCCTCGCTAGGCATTAACAGACGTGTCACCCCGAGACCGCCCAGGCTCACCAGGGTGGCAGCAGGGAAGGAGCTGAACCGTGACTAAGACGCAGCGCAAGCTGGAAAGCAGAAATCTCTCAAGCCCTGTCTCAGAAGAGGATCTGCAGCATCGCGCTGAGGCAGATACCACAAGGCGTTCGCAGGGCTGGGACCGCGGCACACACCCTGGCACCGGCACGGCACCCACACCACGGGCGCTTTGCATCACCTGCCCGTGGTATTTGTAAGTGAAATACTGTCATTACCACCGTGCAGCAGGGCAAGAACTCAGGCACAGCGTAACTCGCATGTGGAGTGCCAGCACTGTGCCAGCCGTGCTGCCAAGATGCGCGTCCCATCGGAGAGGAACCCCGAGGTCCAGAGCCTGCCCTCAGCCCAGAACTGAAAACAGAGATGGGGCAGGTGAGACAGCCAAGTGAGGTTCCACCTGCCCGTGCCCCACTCACACACCTTTCCGCAGGCTGCAGAGTGCAAACAGGGGGGGAGGAGGAGCTGCTGCTATTTACGTCTGTGTGACTCACAGTATCGCCCTGGGAGAACCACAGGGGGATTGCGAGCCCTTCCCTACCACACCCAGGCAGACAGGTTGCTCCACATCCCTCCCCTCGCTCTCGGCACCGCACGCCCCACGCAGGAGCCAGCTGCCCCTCCAGAAGGCAGAGCAGTAGGAATCCTTCTCACAGCGTTTTGCTTCTGAGTTTTCAGAGCCTAAAGATATTTCCCCCCCTCTCTCGAGCTAGATATGAGCCATTTTCAATAAAACCAACAAACAATTCACTGGAGTGGGAGCCAAACCGCTCCGAGCCGGAACACGTCGGTGCTTGCGCAGGGCTGAAGTGGCCCAGCCTGTCTTGCAAGGGCAGCGGGAGCTGGTCCCGTGGCTACTGGCCATGGGCAGCAGGGATGCTTGGACAAGCAAAGAGCTCTGCATCCTGGCCACATCGCTCCTTGCTCCTGTAAGATGGAGGGTGCAGCACCACTGGCATCACTAGCCGTCAAGATCGCTTTTCTGGAGGTTTGGATCCCAAATAAGAGCCTGAAAGGATGAATGGAGGAGTCCATGGGCTCAGCTCCTCTGCTGTGTGACACTGGGTTGGGCTTTTCCCCGTTGCTTTTTGTTAAGGGTGACCGGGCAAGGCGATGGTGCCATCATGGGAAGTAGCCAAGCTGGCAGGAAAGGAGTATTAGCTCATTAACGAGAACAAGCAACAGACAGTAACAGGGCAAATTGTTTGAGCTGCTGAAGCCTAAGAGGAAAAAAAATAATCTGCTTTTCAGAGGCTGGTTAAATGCTGTTAGCTGAATCCTTTGACGCCAAGTGAGCACTTGAACCCGGGGAGCAGAGGCACACTCCCATGGCAGGCGGAGACACGAAAGCACCAGGTGCCCAGTGAAGGAACCAGGAGGTGCCACCCAGTTCCACACCTTCCATTTTCCTTTGACCACCAGCAGCAAGCATGGCCCAGCCCAGCTCCCACGGGCACAGCTTGGGCACATCCCGCTGCCGCGAGGCTGCCTCCCCCCATCCTGCACACACAGACCGGCCATAGTGGCTCCACACTCCACCTGCTGAAGGTCTGACCAAACCAGGTTGAAGGCTCCTGACAACTTTTTCCCCCTCTTCCCTCATATTGACATATCCGGATCCAGGTTCACAGACGTGGCACGTGCCACAGTCAAGCCCTCAAGCCCCAGGGAGAAGCTCCTCACAGCCCAGCACCTCATCCAGACAGGGCGGCTTCGACTTGATCTGCGCCGACATTGTCGCAAGACAACTTGGGGGAAGATCTGTGCGTGTGCAGTGGGAAGGAACCGAGTGTGGGGAAACAATCAGCTTCTCTGCGCTGATTCATCTGTTTCCTCTTCAAAGAGGTTTCACTTATCACAGCCCCAAAGGATGGTGCCGATTTGTTGATGTTTTATTAGCTACTCATCAGCATTATAGCGATCAGCTCCGTTTGCAGCCTCTGCTTCAATCCAGCCTGGCAAAGCTCAAGACATTTTGTATTTACTTATCCAGAGACACAGTAAAGAAAAAAGCAACAGCTTCAAGGCAGGTGACTCAGGCAAGTTCAACCACAGGTCCCCAGGAACCGGCTCCCCGGCGCTGAGCAGTTGCCATTGACACTTTTACCATGGACAGGTTAGTGAGCCAGGTGACCCGTGATGCCCCATGCTCCCTGCAGCCACCCCGGATGCGTATAGATGGTGCATCCGCATCAGGACAACCAGAGCAGCGAGGCCCCAGTGCCCGACTGCTCTGGCAGCGGCTGTACTGGTGTACGGGATTAATTCGCGCAGCAGAACACGACTGCACAGACCTTCCTTTCATCACCCTGGAGCCACCCAGCTCGGACCCACCCCCGAACTGATCCATCCTGCACACCACCTCCATCCCAGGAGGCTCCAGGACATGGGGCTGGTTACACACCAAGTTCTGCCCCTCCCTCAAGCTGCCAAGCTCGCAGCTTGGCCAAAGGATGGCAGAAGCCAGCCCCCAAACTCACAGGTGGCCCCTCTGTCCCTCCCCAAAGGATGGAGAACCCCCAAGGAGCTTGTCTCGGGCTCGGTGCCCACAGCAGCTAGGTGTCATCCCTGAAAGATGTCACCACAGAGGGTGAACTCCAAACGCTACACACAGCTGCTACACACCAGAAACTCCAGCCAGGCAACACGCTCCTCGCAGATGCTCTGTAACAACCCTCCACCGTTACTTCCCCAAACAGGCTGGTGAGAACAAGCCCACTGCTACGGCAGTCTGCTTCAACCAGAAGATTGGAAGGCAGTGAAAAGGCAGGGCAGGCAGCAGCAGAGCTCCTTCCCGAGGCAGGCAGCAGTTTTTCAAGAGGTCTGTCTTGTGTCTCTGCACCCTTGGCAAGCCCATTCCTACAGATTCCTTCCCTACGGGAACTACACACTGAGTCCTGAATTTCTGGAACAATTTCTCTGGAAAATTAGCCCTTTTACCAGAATCACAGGTGGAAATGCAGGCCCAGAGCATCCATTCTGTCACCAGCACAAAGATGTTCCCCACAAGCCATTAAGAGCATCATTACATCCAATTTCAAAAGGATCAAGCAACAAGATTACCTCTGCTTTCCTACCCAGAGCTCATCTCCACAGGCAGAAGGACCTCGTCCCAGGGACATCGAGTCCCCCATCACAGATATTTCCTGGAGTTCAGTTCAGTTTTAGCTGGCACTGCTCTGGCAGGTCCCCAGCGGCCCGCAGGCACCATGGCCACACCAGCTCCAGCAGTCCCTGATCACACGTTGGACACTGATGCCCTCTGACATTCGCAGGATCTATATCTGCATCTCCGCTGCTGCAGGAAGCGTCTGCCCAAAACAACGGCAAATCCAATTAACAGATTAATCCTCTGCCCAGAGGATTCAGCACAAAGCCTGCGAACCACCGTGCTGCTGAGGGCTGGGCCAGACCGAGGAGCTGCAGGGAAGACGAGTCTGGACTTGCTGAGACAGCCATGGCCAACTCACCAGGCTGGTCACCAGGAGCTGCCGTGGCTGTCCCAGCAGGGTGCAGGCTGGTGGCACCCTGGCTCTGCGGCACCAGGCTCTGTGCCCAGCTCCAGCCAGCACGGCACGACTCCACCCTGCACCCCTCCGGGATGCTCAGCAGTGTTTTAAAAGCTGACCAGACATGGTTTAAAAGCCCAGCACCCTCCATGGACACCAAACAGCTCTGCATCAAGTGACAGGACCATGGGAGTGCCACAGGTCCTGATTTGGTGTGAACTGTTAATAGAAAGAAGCTGTTATCTGCCAGAGGCTCTTCAGCTCAACCATAGTCAACTAATTACTGCACATCTCATCCTTTCAGAGCACCATGATCAGCCTTCCCTAATTCAAGAGGACCTTTGAGAAAACCAACTGCTACGCAAAAATCCACCTCCAGCCCCCAAGGAGTTTCCCACAGGTGCTGTTCAGTCCCAGCGCCCCGCAGTGCTCCCAGCCTGGAAACTGCCTCCAGCTCTGCTCACCAGCCACGTGCTTCCCTGGAGAAGAAAACCCCTTCCTATGACTTTGCCATGGCCTAGTTTTCAAGGGGGACAAAAGAAACCTTTTGAGTAGCATCCAAAGGACCTAAGCAGGAGACGGACAAGGGCCAAAGTCACCCAAGCCGCAAGTCTCACGTGAGACTGGAGAGCCTCAGAAGTGTCTACAACACATTCCCAGATCCAGCCTGGAACAAACTTTCGCTGACTAGACACGCAGCGTTCACGCTCTTCACACCAGCTTCTCGGCTTCCCGAAAGCCACCACAGCAACTACCAAAGACGTGAAGAACAGCATAAGGAACTGAGCCCTCCCAAAGAGGAACTGTGGGCACAGCTCTAACCCTCCACGCTCCACAAGCTGGGCAGCAGCCCGGAGAGCAGAGCAGGGAGGGGTAGAAGCTTTGCTGCTGCTCCTCCCCAGTGACCCAGCGGGGGTTCAGACAGAGGTACCCACCCCCAGATGCTTGCACCCAAAACTCAAGGCAGAGCCGATTACAGCTCAAGTCCTTTGTTACCGCTGAGTTTTCCCACTACCCCCCAGGATTATCCTGTCTACACACAGCTGCTAAAATCTGACTGAGAATTTGCAAAAAAAAGTGAAGCAGTAAGCACTGCTGAGCAGAGACCGGCCCACAGCAGGGACGGCCACCATGGGACAGCCACCAGTGGGCAGTTCTCCAGCACCCAACTTAAAGAGCCACTCCTTGGAGCCACAAGTACTATTGACGAGAGGTCGGCAGGAAAACACGGCAGGTTATGAGCACCGACAAAAAAAAAGGCGTTTCTCCAGCACCCAACTAAAAGAGCCCCTCCTGGGAGCCACAAGTACTATTGACGAGAGGTCGGCAGGAAAACACGGCAGGTTATGAGCACCGACAGAGCCACAGCAGCTCTCCTGGCACGGAGCAGCCTCTGAGTATCCCCCCAGCGTGCTGTGAAACCACCCAGAGCTCCTGGTCCCCAGCCGTGGCACATCACCCAGGGGTGCAGAGCCCTCGCAGCCACTCTGGCAGGGGCAGCCCCCCCGCAGCCCCGGACGC
>NW_010430056.1:13379-17143 GCF_000710305.1 Buceros rhinoceros silvestris
GCGGCACACAGCCAGGGGGTCGAGCGCCCCCGCAGCCACTCTGGCAGGGGCAGCACCCCTGCAGCACAGGCAGGACAGCCAGGGCTGTCTTCATTGCCTTGTAGACACAGGACCTGTGTATTTTTGTTCTTTTGACACCTCCTGTCCCAGAAACAAGCAGAAAAGTATTCCCATTCAGAAAAGAAAGGGTTAAGGAGGGGAAAAAATTTCTCAGATTCTTTTCAGTGGAGGCTGGAAACAGATGTGAGCTGCAACCTCAACCAGAGCATCCCCTTCCCCGGCCTGTTGCTCCCACAGAAAACCACCCGCAGAGCGGGGGAGCAGCGAGGGCACAACGCTAGCGCCGGTGGCAAGTACCAACAGCCCCGTCTGCTGCAGTATGGAGTGAAAAGAACCCAGAGCCCAGCGCTCCTTTCCGGAGCGATCCGAGCAGGGGACCGATAAGGTACAGTGTTTCCCGGAAAAGCCGTACCTCAGCAAGCACAGCTCAGTCTAAAATGTTTTCCAGCCCCTGTTTATGCATCCCACTGGGAGGGAGTTGTGTCCCCAGTTGTTATCGGCTCCAGTAAACTGCAGCCAGAAATCTTATCTTCACTTTCTTCTGCACAGAGCAGCTGCCACAATAAATATCAGCAAGATCAACAAAGCAAGAGGTCGGAGGAGCAGCCGCTCATCACAGCTCCGGGCTGATCGGGAGCTGCCAGGAGCCTCCCTCAGATGCGCTCACGCCTGGAGTGGAAGGTGCAGCAATTCAGAAACGTTTTCAACCTACCCCAAAACACTCCAACTGCACGCTGAATGTGCACCAGAGGATGTGGGAGAGTGAAGGATGCCTGCTGCTAAACCACCGTCCTAGGGGAGGGAGCAGGACCACCCAAAACCAGGTCTGAAGGGTGAGCAAAGCCTGGAGCTGCTCAGAGGGGGAGGCTGGGCTTGCAGTCCCCAAGCTCCTGCCCTTGCCCAGCTGAACCACCTCTGATAAGGCTTTTCCTGAGCTTTCACTTCCAGCAGGACCCAGCTGCTGCACCTTTCACCCCTAAAGAAGCAGAGGAGGAAGCCCTCTCACAGCAAGGTCTGACAGCCCCTATAATCTCAGCCACTGCCTGCATCGCCCACCAGGCTCTTGTTTTATTTATTAAACAGAAGCAGATTGCTACAGGCAGCTCGAATCCAAGCGATAGAATCGGTTTCCATAGACACTTGCTGCTTCCCCATCAACTCAGCCGCAGCCAGTGAGCTGGAGCAGCGGTGGCTGGGGGTGCTGGCGTCTGACACCGAGCACAGCGTGGCAAAACCGCAGCCTGGCCCCCCCTGAGGGGCCATGCACCGATTGCTTCCTCAACCTTAGGAGTGATTTCAGCTCAACCTCTTCTCCATTAACTGACTGCCTCAGAGGTCACGTTAACGAGGACGGTTTGCCACCTCTAGCGCAGCCATCCAGTGAGCCAGACCTGCAGGACTGGGAGCAGGAGCTGTCCACCTGGCACGGCAAAGGCACCGAGACCAAAAGCCACCTCAGCCTTAACAAGAGGCTGCAGCATCCCTGGGGGGAGCTGGGAGAGGAGCCACCTCGAAGCACGTCTGTGCAGTGAAACAGCCGTGAGGGGAGAACCCAGGAACCTCGTCTCAGTGATGGGGCAGCTGGAAAAGCAGCTCCTGAGGGGCTTACAGAGGAGCAAGGGCAAGAAAGGGAAAGGAGGCACCGAGCATCATAGCCTGTGATGTCTGACGGATGGAGCAAACAAAGCCCAGCTGTGTGGTGCTGGGAAGCTGCAGACACTCAGCACAAACATCAGGTATCTGCTGCCAGGGGAAACGGCTCCAGCCCAGCTGACCTGTCCGCTCCCAAACCCCCCCTCTGCCCTGCACCGTCCCCTTCTCCCTCCGAGGACAGGGGCGGGCGGCACTGCCTCGGCTCCTGGACCAGCAGCGGCCGCTTCTCTCCCCTTTTCACAGACTAAAAGGGGAAACGGCTCCAGCCCAGCTGACCTGTCCGCTCCCAAACCCCCCCTCTGCCCTGCACCGTCCCCTTCTCCCTCCGAGGACAGGGGTGGGCGGCACTGCCTCGGCTCCTGGACCAGCAGCTGCAGCTTCTCTCCCCTTTGCAAAGACAAACCACCAGCAAAGCCGCTCTCTGCCATCACTTCCTCTCTGCAAACACCACGAGCTGACAGTGCCCCAAAATCCTGGCACTAAGAATAGCATATTCTTTTTTTTTTAAAGCTACATTAACGCCATTTTCCATTCACACGAGGCAGGATCAGTTCCACACTGAGCTTGTTAGAACCACCAACAGCAAAATTTCAGTTTCATCCCAGTGCTTGGAGCCTGCTCCGACCGCAGCTCTATTTCGCAGTAAATCGGTGACTTACCCAACTCTTTCGATCCTTGGCTTTCACTGGCCAACTCTCCCATCTTAACCAGAGCATCAAAGTATCCTTTTGCTGCATATGTCATACCTAAAAGCATCCAAAAAATGAAGGTTATATTCTCCTTAATGGCACCGAATAGATGCTAGACACCAAAACAGACATTACTTCAAAGGGCTAAACCCCACAGGGAGGGACTAGACAACAAACAGACGAAAAATGAGCGAGGAAAGCTCGAGCAGCAAGATTACAGGGCTATCGAGGAGGAGAAAGAGGGACGTGGTTTTCATTCCAGTGTAACCATCAGCCTGCTTAATGCTGCTGAGAAAAATCACTGCAGAATAATGGAATATCACCGACTCGCATTATTGCTCAGTCTTGTTTGTTGACATTCCAGCTCCACGCTCCACTTTAATCAGATAAGCGGGGGGTTTCCTCTAATCACCAGAACATGTTGTTCAGCTTTAGCTCAGCACCGTCAGGTTCTGTGCCGAAGCCTCTTCCAGCGTGATTTACTGATTAAGACACTTCCTTCAGACGTCCCCACAAGCTCAAGGGTCCAAAGTAAAGGATGACCATAAAGGACTGTAAAAATTACAGGAAGATCTCAGGCTTCCAAGTGGATTCGCAGCAGGGATGGGAGAAAACCAGAAAACGGGCAATCATCCTGGTCACCCGCAAAACGCCGTGGGTACGGCGGGCTGAGGTAAACCAGCACGTCACCAACGGGCTCCACCAGCCGGGGAATTAACAGCTGCATTATCAGGGTGACATTTCAGCAGAACAAACAAAAACCACAGTCGCAAGTGACTCTTCTCCTCCATCAGGCCCTGCCTCTGCTCCCCCACGTCAGCCCGGCTTCATTAGCATCATCAGGGAGAGCTGTGAAAAGCTGCTGCTTGCCGGGGGGTGTGACGTGCCCCGTGCCTGGGGAGCAGAGTCCGCAGCCCCTGTGCCGTGGACTGGCACGGACCGGCACTTCCCACAGTACGGCCAGTTTATCCATTAAAACCTCATTAGAGCCAGTGCTGAGAACTGGGAAGAAGGCGGCGTGCGGGCGAGCGCCCACACCTGAGAGCAGCAGTTCAGCATCCAAAACATCCTGAACCTTCGCTGGAACACCCAGGAACCTCGTTTGACTTGTGGGAAATAAGCTTTGCCCCAGGCGCAGAGCAGGAGGCTCAGATCCTTCCCAACGGCTGTATTGCAAACACAGGCGTGGAAGAACATGAGACACCAAAATATTCTTTTTCCAGTGGCTGAAGATTCTCTTGACAGCCTCTTCCCTTACGGGCATTTCCACTGAGCCAATTAAAAAAATAAAATCCACAAGCCATGCGCAGAGCAGCTCTGAAGGCAGCAGAGATGCCCCCAAAAACAAGCAGCTGCCGCTGG
>NW_010430057.1:0-3717 GCF_000710305.1 Buceros rhinoceros silvestris
AGCCCCCCTTCTCAAACCGCGACAAGGTCTCATTCTGCTGAATGCAGGCTTAAGAAAAATGTATGCTCTGCCTTAGTTCCTGTAATGACCTGCCTGAGGCATGCCTACCTAAAATAATTTTCTTACGGTTTGCAACCTTGACAGAACTGAGATTAAAATAGAAGGTTTTACGAAGGTAAAACTGCAGTGGCCATTAAAACAAAAGGAATAGAGAAACACGTGGTCATTCAAGTAATAACCACATTTCCAAGACGATGGGTATTTGATTGTAATAAAACATAAGCAGAAGGGAAAGACACTAACCTTCTCCAACAAATTGTGCAAAACCGACTTAAACTTTCCTTATTATTCACTGTTTGTGTTGTGCCACTAGAGTACAATGCACTTTACACACATCTTGTTTTCACTGCATCCAGAGCCAACTAGCATTTGTCTTACTGTTCAATTGTTGGAGTCATTAATGCGAGCTTCGAGGCACCACAAACCAAATGCTTCCAATTGCTGTGCGATAATCTGCTGGTAAGGCAAGACATCCTATCAGAGGGCCAGGGAAGCACATAGAAGTTTAAAACACAAACCAAGCATAAATATATGCAAATCTTGAGGCCCACCTGCTAACGTTTCCCACAGCAAATCTCTTTTTCTTTGCTCATATTATGTTAAAATCAGTTGTTCTGTGCCTGTGGAATATTGCTGGATACCAACAGCAGCAATACCCATTTGGAATGAAGCTTCTCAAATGCATAATGTTACCTGCTGGGAAACTTTGCAGTTGGATAGTGGTACTTCTGGGCAAAGCAGTGAATGAGATGCTTTCCCTGGTATGAGACCAACGTACAAAGCAACAGGAATTTTAAAGGAGGCTAAGTTCATTCTGCTCAGTTAGATAAGATGTTGGCTTCCCCATTGAAAAATTATTGGAAAAAGACAAAAATAAAATTAGATTATGACACTGGCAGAACAAATTTACTGCATGGTATCAAAATACCAGGCAGACAAGAATGACTTCAGAGTTAGATATGCTTACAGATGTTCAGTATCAAGAAAAGAAATTCAAGAAACATCTTAAATTCAATTTAAAAAGCTGAAAAGAGGATTAAGGTAAAATAAATCCTCTCTCCATCTAAGATATAGCTCTAATTAAAAACAAGTTTCTTATACCAGATTGCTCAAGGGAAAAGGGATAACTTGAAATGTCCAAGGGAAATTCTAAATGTTTCGTAAAAACTAATTATATTTCATTTCACCTTTTACTTTAATTTTTGCTCAACTCTATCTTCCTTAAACCAGCATAAGTCACAGTGCTTAGTTGTATTGATTGGAGAGGAAGTACAATTTATCAAAAGTGCCCATTGCTCATCAGCTTTCAGCATAAAATTAGAAAGCTTTACATAACAGAAATCCCACTGACATAAACAGGAAAAAATAATGTTATCAACATCAGAATCAGTAAGATCTGTTATTCCCTGATTTTTCTTTCTTTCAACACAAAATCTTTCTTTTTTGTTTGCTTTTTGTTTTGTTTAGTGGGGTTTTTTTTTGTTAGTTTTGCTTGTGTGGGTTTTTTGTTGTTGTTACTGTTGTTTCTTTGGGGTTTTTTTTTTTCCCCCTCCCAAATAAATTTTGGAAGACAGTCACCTAGCACTATGAACTCAAAGAATATAGAGAAAATTTGTGATGCTGCATTGGATAATTTTGTATATCCACAGGTTATAATTCATATGAAGTTAGAATTCAAATGGTAATTTTCATAGAAAGATACACAGTACAAAAGGAACACCATCTCCATGCTTTTTCAAACTCTACTCTCTAGATGCCATCATATCCAATAGTGTGCCCCAAAAAGCTGCCCAACACAGAAGGGAAAAACGTTATATAGCTCCACGTACAGTTGGAAACACACGTTCCTGTGGCAATGAATACAAAGACAGCTTATTTCTTGTTTCCACACAATAAATTTCTCACTTATGTTTTGCCCTAAGGTTATTTGCTTTTCATTATCATCACTTGCATAGAATTTTCTTGTTCAGTTTTAGAAGGAAACTGTCTGGATGAATACTATACTCTCTTGGCTAATTCTTTGAGCTTAGTCTTCCTCATACATAATCAATCTAGTCTAAGCCTTTCCTCGTAAATCAGGCGATATACCAAGGAACAACAAGCCTTCTAGGATGAAGATTACATCATTGTCATTTTACCTTAACACATCAATCACTTGAATTCTTCTTGATGACAACTGGTCCCCTAAAGCCATGTAGAAAAACAGTGAAGAATGCCATTTTATATCATCCCAGAACTGCTTCAGAGACTCAGAAACGAGTTGGTTTGCATCTCTTTGTTTTCTCATGGCTTAATCTAAGTATTTTAATTAGCCCCTGCACTGAGTATTATGCAAAGAAGGAAAATCAGATTTGCAGATCATTATTATCAGTCATATTCATCCATTTCCCTCTGCATCCGCTGTGCTTGGCCAGTTCTGTGCCAGCCAGCCAACCACTGCTTTTGTGAGAGACAATAAGGCAGCTGTTAACTTCTGATCAGAGATATTAACCCCAGTCCTGAAATAACTTAGTTTTACTTAAATATGAGAGAAGACACAAAATACCCATTTCAGCACTTTTCAGTATTATTTTTTATGGAGCCAGGTAAAAGCAGTTGTGTTGCTCATAAAAGCCTTAATGCATTTTTTCACACAGTGCATTTGTGGTAGCTAATTTAAAGGAGAGAATCAGCATGCCACATAAGAGGCACACTCATTTTGATAATTTCAGAACAACTTATTTTTTCCAAAAAACATACATACTAACATCTTTCTTATTTTATACATTGAAAAACCAATAAAAGACTAACTGAATTCAAGAACTATTCCCATAAATCTATAATATTACTGGTTTTCCCGAGTATTACTTCTAAAAGCAACAGAGTTAAAATAATATACATATTTGGCAGCAATCCAAGAAGTTGTATTTGAGCAGTCAATAAGAATCTTTTTACAGCAAGATACTATTTGAATGATTTAGAAAGCATTATATAACATTTTTCACAACATGGCTTTGAATAAAAAAGTCAACTAAATAAATGAGCGTGTTACTGTCAAACAACCAAAACTGTTCATAGTTTTGGATTTGTTTTTTTTGAAATATGCCTCTGATCAGGAATACTAAATTTAATGGGTTGTTTACACTTACATCTAATACTTAAATCCATTCATGCTCACAAATATGTTAAAGAGACATATTGTACTGATGAGATTTATATATATCGCATACTAATCAGAAATGCTACCACAACCTTATCACTCGAAAGCTCTGCTCAGCTATCTAAAGCAGACAGGAAGAACTGCAGTTCTATATTGTATTTGTATATAAATATCATTGGAAAATATGTATTTACATTTACAACAAATGGCAACCAGCTTTTAGATATTTGATTGATACCTGATTAATACACCAAGAAATTCAGAAAAATACTGGTGATTCGTTTTAAAATACAAACTTATGCAGAAAGATAAAACTAAAAAAGCAACTACAACCCCAAGTTTAAAATAATTGTATCACAGCTATGTTTCTGGTGTGACTAGAGTTTTTCCACTGATCACCTCTTCTTGCAATGACCTCCCTCTGCTTTTCCTGCAAACCAGATTCTTATTCTTGTCCCTCAGCTCCGTCCAGATTGTATTGATTAAGATCTCCTTCAATACATATTTTTCAAAAAAAA
>NW_010430057.1:3816-17746 GCF_000710305.1 Buceros rhinoceros silvestris
AAAAAAAAAGACTTCACCACCATTCCTATTGAAACCTGGAATCATTCAGGTTCTCTGGGATTTTGTAGCACATTTCATAGCTATGAACGGGTTTCAGCTTCAAGGACTCTTTCTTGGACAAAAGTCTAAAAAATTGAGAAAATCTGTTTCCTGTGATGTTAAAGAACACAGCTTGGAGGAGGAGAGTGAAGACACGAAACAGACAATTTCTGCTTCTCCTCCACTACTTAGCTCTTATATGCATGCAGGGATGTAACTCTGCTTGCAGGGTTCTGCTAATTCGGTTTTGTTTAACTTTTTATGACAAGAAGGCATACACATTTAAGTGGCTTTACAGCAGCACTCTCCAAGGGCGCATTAGCAGAAAACCACTCATGCACCTACAACATGATGTATAACAGCAAGAGAGGTTAGACGGGCACCTCAGAGTTAAAAACTATTTTATAGAGACTAGTATGCAGTTAGATCACTGTACTCCTGGCTTGCCTCACAGCTCATGCTGCTGCTTGTGTACTGCAGGAGTGCCACAGGAGCTACAATTTTCACATCACAGGGAGACTGGGAGGCAGCCAATATTTTAGAATGGAAGGTGACTCTACCCTGAAATAAACCATCATCTGCCTAAAGGAAAACTGCTTGCCAAATACACTGAAAACAAAACGACTATACCACATTTCCCCAAAGACTTCATAATACAGCATGCAGTCCTGGGGGTGGCTTGCTTTTGGGGGGTTTGTTTTGTTTGGAGGGAATGGGTTTCATTTGATAATGGGTTGGTTTTTTTTTTGACCTGAAGTGGTTTGCTACCATTCAAGCCAGTACGTGGCTGCTTATTTACATATCATACAAGAGATACAAGCCATTTCATCCAAGATATTTTTCAGACAACATAATTGTTTCACAATTATGGACAAGCCCATCCCTTCTACTGGGCTTTATGTGAATTGTGAAAGTACCCAGCAGACAAAGAAAGAACACTATAGCACAGGGGAATGCAAGTGATTATCCATACAAAAATAGAAGACAACACCATAACCAAAAAATGGGCTAGAACAATTTACCACTTGGTATTTGCATACAGTTTATAGAATTTCATACCTCTATGAAGGGCTCCCAAACTCCATCCCACTGAAATAAAGGAAACTTGATTGTAATTATGTTTTTATAATGACTATTATTTTACTGTCATTCATAATCAAGACATAGCATTTTAGAATATATATAGTTTGACAGGTTCAGCATAGGTTGCCCACTCCAAGAAGAAAACAAAGTTGAAATGGCTAAGACTTCAAAAAAACCTAAAACAAAAAAAGGAATGGGGACATGAGAAAGGAGAAGAAATCAGTTTACAGTCTTCCTGAAGCTAATTTCAGCTAAAATCCCCTCAACTAGCAACACCTAGAAGACTCTATAGAAATAATCCATTCAGTTTAATCATCAATTACCTTCAAAGTTTAACCACCTGTACTATGAGAGTACACATCAAAAGTAATAAAGGGCTCCAGTGTAATTGGTACTGTCAATCTATTTTACATTTCATGCCTTTACATTCACACCTAGCATTCAGATTGTCACTCACTGGTTAAGAACATGTTTAACCTTTCTCAAAAGCCCAAAAACCAGGGAGTATGTCAAAAGAGGATATTTAAGGTCCTGTTAATAACACACTGACTATATGCACATATTTAAATTTGTCCTAGAGTACACTTCAATGTCTTGCTCCTGAATTATTAGTTTGTAGCAAAAAAAAGAGGGGAAAAAAAAAAAATCTATTTCCTATATTCAATATCAAACTGCCAAAAGAAAAACAGAAGGAGGTTTGCAGATAAGAATCAAGCACTTCAGTCAGTGTTTTCAAATACATTCAAGGACAGCAATAGTTTTAGACTCAAATACAAGTTCGGATTATTTTACTTTTTCCATTCATTAGCATAATCTACCACTTTTTTCTTCAGTTAAAAATTGCAATAGGTAATCCACTCAAAGAAAAATAAAACTAACATCTGTTCTGAATTATTTTGCATTGCTAAAAGATACTGACTTCAATTTTATCACATTTGTTTGTACTTAATATCTCTTTCATTCTTTCTACACATCTAGCACTTTATGGAACAGACTGTGGGACTAAGATTATTGAGTAATTTTTTTTCAGTTCTCATCTAAATGAATCTGTTGTATTTGAAACATGTTTTAAAACACCATTATTTTCCATTGGAACTGCCTACAGTATTTGTAAAAATAAGTAACTTTATAAATATTCTAATTTCACAAATGTGTCTTAAATGTGAGTGAACTTCCTTTTTGACTAGAAATACTGTACAGAAATACAGAAGAAGTCTCAAAAGGCAAAGGGAGGTTGCTCACAGCTACTCTGTTTCTACAGAGTAGAAATAACAAGCAGAAACAACTGCTACTCACATACATCACAGGAAATAAGAAGTGTTATGCCTTATTAATTTTCCTTTAACTTGCCTTCTCCATCGATACTGATTTTCAATTTGAAGGATAATGTATTATGTGGCTTTTAAAACAGAAGATATACATAATTTCATTTTTGTCAGAATGAAAAACTTTAATGGTATTTTGGCCTTTAAGATTCCTGGATATATACGATACCCAGAAAGGTTCCCCACCCAGCTGTTGTACAGGCTGCATTCCCTACAGTCAATGACAATAATTAGTTGATCAGAATATTTAGAAACCTCAAAGAAAAAGCCTTAGGAATCAAATCCTACACTACTTACAATAAAATAATGAACGGGCAATCACTCTGCTCAGTATTGCCAGAGCTCATCAGAAAAATCCAATGGGCATGAGAGAGCTCTCTTCAAAAGACTTCCACACCTGCAAACTTCTAAAGACAACTAATTTGGGTCTCTTCTGCAATTAACTGAGTCAGAAATGGAGTAAGACAGCAAACTCATGTCTATCCTGCTAAACCTAAAGCAACAAGTTTGCTATTCTGATAGCTGTGCACAAACAGCACCTTTACAAAGAATGTGAACTGTTTTCTAAATTAGGTGTGCTGCCCTTCAAACAAAGGGGAAAAAGCAACCTTAGCCAGACATCCTTTTCCAGATTCATTGAGAGATTTCTACCTATTAAAAATTATTAGGTCACTAGTAAAAAAAAAAAAACAAACCAAACATTTTTAATATAATGCATTCTCTGATTTTTTTTTTCCAGAGATAGAAAATACTGTGGAAAAGTATCCTGACCTATCAGTACGAGAAATTAGCTGATGTATCTAAAAAAAAACAGAGCAAAACAAAACCCCCCCAAACCACCACACCTCTCTTACAACAGCAACACACACTCAAGCTTCCAAAACCAGAAACAGCAGAGACTTGAAATTTGCATCCCTGAATACCACGCACATATTTGCAGTACGTTTCATAGGTGTCATTAGAAATGTTGTTCTCCATCCCATAAAAGCAAAATCCCTAAAAAGTACCTATTCTAAATAGTTACGATTTTCCATGTGATGTAGTGCATTCTGCTTTGCTGAAACGGTGCAGCAGTCTGGCCTTTTTCAAGCCTGGGTTGTCTCATCACCTCTCCAGTCAGTGTTACGTTACGGAAAAAAATACCACCAAAACACTGGAGATGCTACCTTCAAACAAGCCTTGTTTTATGTTGTACGTATGCATATATTAGCTTTTCACAAACTTTTGTGGTTTTTAACAGATGCATGCATTCTGGCATCAAAGAAACATGGTGAGATGATTCATACAACTGGAGCGGCTGCACTGGATGGCTGTAAAGTCCTCAAGATGGACAAGCCACGAAGAAGAGGCAGTGGAGTGGCCCTGTATGTTAGAGAGTATTTCCACTGTCTTGAACTTAATGATGGTGATGATAGGGTTGAGTGTTTACAGGTAAGAGTCAGAGGGAAGGCCAACCTGGCATGTATCATGGTGGGAGTCTGTTAGAGACCACCCAACCAGGATGAAGAGATAGATGAAATATTCTATAAGCAGCTGAGAGAAGTCCCACAATCATTAGCCCTTGCTCTCGTAGGGGACTTCAATCTACCAGATGTCTGCTGGAAATACAGCACAGCAGAGAAGAAACAGTCCAGGTGGCTCCTGCATTGTGTGGAAGACAAACTCCTGACACAGCTGCTGAGGGAGACAACTAGGGAAGGCTCCCTACCGTACCTGTTGTTCATAAACAGAAAAGGACTTGTGGGCGATGTGAAGGTTGGAGGCTGTCTTGGCCGCAGTGATCGTGAGATGGTAGGGTTTTCAGTCCTTGAGGAAGTAGAACTGCCACCTTGGACTTCCAGAGGGTAGACTTTAACTTGTTTAGAAGACTAGTTGACAGAGTCCCTCAGAAGGCAGTCCTGAAGGGCAAGGAGTTCAGGAAAGCTGGACATTCTTCAGGAAGGAGCTCGAAAAAGCGTAGGAGCAGGCCATCTCCATGTGCTGTAAGACGGACCATTGGGGTAGAAGACTGGCCTGACTACACACTGAGCGTTGGGTGGAACTCAGGAAGAAAAGGAAAATCTATGGCCTCTGGAAAAAGGGACAAGCCACTCAGGCAGACCAAAAGGATTTTGCAAGGCTGTGCAGGGAGAAAATTAGGAGGGCCAAAGCCCAACTAGAACTTGATACGGCCACTACCATAAAAGATAATAAAACTTGTTTCCACAAATACATTAGCAGCAAAAGGAGGATCAAGGACAATCTCCATCCTTTACTGGATGCAGAGAAAAACACAGTGACCCAGGATAAGGAAAAGGCTGAGGTACTAAATGCCTTCTTTGCCTCGATCTTTAAGAGTAAGATCAGTATGCTCTCCGAGTGCCCAGCAAGTTAAGCTGGAAAACAGAGACAGGGAGCAGAATAAAGAACTCATAATCTAAGAGAAAATGGTCAGTGACCTACTGCACTGCTTAGACAGGCACAAGTCTATTGGGCCAAATGGGATCCACCCAAGGGTTCTGAAGGAGCTTGTACAAGTGCTCTCCAAACTACCTGGCATCACTTATCAGCAGTCCTGGCTAACTGGGGAGGTACCAGGGAATTAACAGGCCTGTCAGTTTGGCCTTGGTGCCAGGGAAGGATATGGAGCAGATTATCTTGAGTGCCATCATGCAGCACTTGCAAGACACCCAGGTGATCAGCCCCAGTCAGCATGGGTTTATGAAAGGCAGGTCCTGCTTGACCAACTTGATCTCCTTCTATGACAAGGTGAGCTGCTTGGTAGATGAGGGAAGATCTGTAGACATTGTCTACCTAGGCTTTAGTAAAGCCTTTGTTTGACACCATTGGTCACAGCATACTCCTGGAGAAACTGGCTGCTCATGGCTTGGATGGGTGTACTCTTTGCTGGATAAAAAAAAACTGGCTGGATGACCAAGCCTAAACAGTGGTGACGAATGGAGTTAAATCCAGTCTGCAACCAGTCACAAGTGGTGTTCCACAGGGCTTAATATTTGGGCCTGCGCCTTTAACATCTTTACAAGTTATCTGGTTGACGGTATCGAGCGCACCCTCAGAAGTTTGCAGATGACACCAAGTTAGATGTGTCGACCTGCTTGAAGGTAGGGAGGGTCTACAAGGGATCAGGACAAGCTAATAAAGCTAATGCTATGACATTCAACAAGGGCAGGTGATGGTTCTTCACTTGGGTCACAACAAGCGCATGGAATGCTACATGCTTCGGGAAGATTGGCTGGAAAGCTGCACAGCAGAAAAGGACCTGGGGGTCCTGCTTGACAGCTGGTTGAATATGAGCCAGCAGTGTGCCCAGGTGGCAAGAAGGCCAATAGCATCCTGGCTTGTATCAGCAATAGTGGGACCAGCAGGAGTATGGAAACGATTGTCCCCCCTGTACTCAGCACTGGTGAGGCCACACCTTGAGTACTGTGTCCAGTTTTGGGCCCCTCACTTTCAGGAAGATGTTGAGGTTCTGGAGCATGTTAGAGAAGGGCAACAAGGCTGGTGAAGGGTCTACAGACCAAAACTTATGAGGAGCATCTGAGGGAACTGGGGTTGTTCAGCCTGGAAAAAAGATGACTCAGGATAGACCTCATTACTCTCTACAACCTCCTTTCAGGTAGTTGTAGAGAGGTGGAGGTTGGTCTCTTCTCCCATGGGACAAGACTAGACGAAATGGCCTCAAGTTGTACCAGGGGAGAACCAGGTTAGATATCAGGAAAAACTTATTTTCAGAGAGGTTTGTAAAGCATTGGAAGAGGCTGCCCAAGGAGGTGGTGGAGTCTGTATCCCTGGAAGTGTTTAAAAGACGTGTAGATGTGGTGCTGATGGACATGGTTTAGGCACCCTGGCAGTACAGGGTGAATTGTTAGACTTGATCTTAAAGATCTCTTCCAACCAGATGATTCTATGAATACTGAAGAGCAAGAAAGCTGGTGAAGGGTCTAGAGCATGAGTCTTATGAGGAGTGACTGAGGCAGCTGAGGTTGTTTAGCCTGGAGAGAAGGTCTCCCCTGAGCCTCATCACTCTCTACAACCACCTGAGCAAAAGCTGTAGTGAGGCAGCTGTCCGTCTCTTCCCCCAAGTAACAAGCAATAGAAGAGGAAATGGCCTCACACAGTGCCAGGGTAGGTTTTGTTTGGACATTAGGAAAGATTTCTTTACAGAAAGCATTGGAAAGGCTGCCCAGGGAAGTGGTCGAGTCACCATCCCTGGAAGTATTTAAAGGACACGAAAATGCAGTTCTCATGGGCATGGTAGTGCTGGGTTAATGGACAGACTTGATGATTTTGAAAGTCTTTAACCAAAATGATTCCATGATTCTGTGATTTTACTTTAATTATTAGCTTAATTTCAGGTTTGAAGCATGTGATCGTTTGTCCTAATGTTATTTCTTGAATTTGTGCATGGGGAACACAGATATGGGGGTTCCTACAACAGGTGAACAAAGGCTGCGAAGTCACTGATCATAAATGAAATCAGCAGATTTGTTTGCCTCTGTGTGCTGTCTGTGTCTTGGTGGAATTATGCAGCAGCCTGTGATGGTGAGAAAACTGAAGTGCATACTCTCATAATGCATAAGCATACAAGAGGAAAGGAGCATACAAGGGAAAAAAAATCACTGTCTGAGTTAAAAATATTTATAGATTTAACGTGGGAAGGCAGAGGGGAAAGTCAAAAGCTCATGGCATGTACTAAATCTTCTTCCTTCTGGTACTCTCCATGAAAATCTTCCACTGTATGTGGAACTTACTCTGATTTAGAAAGCCTGATTTGACCCAGTCCTATTAAAACAAATCCATTATAATTGCTAGAGACAAGACACTAATTTTTTTTCACAAATCAGTAACATTTAAAAAACAAACTGTGCATGATAGATCTGTTAAAGCATTCAGCCATATATAAACTTCACAAAATTGCCCATCTGTCTGAAAGATGCATGAGCTCATTTTGAGAAGAGCATATACAGAAAAACCCCCAAAGTTGACAAATGGCTGGATAGTGATTTCTGAGAGCAACAAAATATTCCTTTAAAAGCCAATCAAGATTATAACTGTATTTTTGCACAAGACTTGTAAGTAGACATTGCCATACATCATCAATGCCTCCTGGGAGACATGCAAGACACACAGCAATGAACAAACCTGCATAAGTACATTTTTGACTGCACAAAATAAAAATCTGCGTAGACACATGCAACACTAATAGATGTTTTTGGCAACATGGCCTTCATTTGTGCAGGATAAATAAATTAAATATAGATGATGGTGTAACTGCTTGCCATTAGCCAGGGAAGAATCATCAAAACCAAACACTGTCAAATTATGTATTGTGTCCTCTCGACAGAAAAGCATCAAGATCAAATGAATATAAATGAGTTGTAGCTCTTAATAGTCATAGAAAATATTCTGTAGGATTTTATTATTTGTTTCATTAGAAACAGAATATACCAGAGCTTTAATGGAAACTGAAATTATTTTGTTTTACTTTGTCTGAAGCAAGGTCAGAATAGCTATTAGAGCTCTTTAGACATTTTTTATTTTTGTCAGGGTTACCAAATCAAGAGGACAGGACAAACCTTTATTCTCACATGGAAAGCTTTGAAGGCATTTATTTGCTAAACTAATTACAAGATTTTTCTTTCTCTATATCATGTTAAGATTTGAAAATTAAACACTCACTAGAAATCCTACACATAAGCAGTCTAGAAAAGACACTAGCATTTAGTTTGAAAAAAAATTCCCCCAGCCATCTTCCAAAGATATTATTAGAAGCTACTAACTACACCCAATGTCTGATGGTAAGGGGTTTTACAGGCCAATACACAGTGTTTTACTATCAGAACTCTGGGTTTAAAATTCTCTTACAAGTGATGATCATAAATTTACCAGTTTGGTCATCTTGGTTTTCCTTATGCCACCCACCTTTATTTCTTACCTGTATGTCAAGTTTGGTACCAGCGAATGAGCAGGAAAATAGCAGCCCATTTATCTTACTGGTAATATATTTGGAATATTGTTAGCAGAACTCAGGCTTGCCTATGATTTGCAAACAGGAGGGGGGGGAAAGGACAAAAACCACTGAACATTTATAATATCGTCAAACAGTGTAAAAGGTTTTCGGAAACTATTTTCTTCAAGATGTATGAAGTGTAAATCATGGCATGCGCAATGCTATTGCTGGGATTTTAAGGATGTTACTATTTTACCTGGGGATTATAAGCATAATTGCAAGTCTACATTCAGGAAAGAAGAAAGGTATTTAAGTCCACGTAGGTGAACTCAGATGCTGCAATTAAGACAACCCTGGCCATAACAAACTACCCCTCTTTGGAAAGGCTACTAGGATGTTAATTCAAAAGCTTGTTGCAACCTATTAAACTGCATTTAACTTCGAAAGATGAAAGCTAGCCCTTTCTGTGTGCAGTGACACAATGAGTTATTTAAAGTAAGGATAACATTGAAACAACACTCAGGTATGAAAAACATAATTAATAAATTTCAATTTTAAATTAAGGTTCATAAATAATGGACAACTAATGTTTGGCAAGAACTCTGTTGATACTAGGGCAAATCTAGTTGATAGGCTTATGACAAATAACACTACTTAAGATCTCAGGCCAGTACCCCGACACCTAATAACAAAGAGCCACCCAGAAAAGGAAATTTGTTCAGTTTAGATGCGCTGTCTGCCAGAGTTCCAAAGCAATGCACTTCAACTGCTATCCCACACCATCTGATGATCGGTTTTCATGCTGAATACGTTATTCATGAAACATATTATCCAAAGATGTAAAAGTTAATCAACATCTCCATTACGCCGCTCAAATTCCAGTTGTGGAATTAATATGTTCAAAGTTCTAGCTAAAAATTGCTAAATGTCAACGAGATTCCCAAGATCACTTAATTCACACCATCAACTTTCATATTTAAAAAAAATTAAAATTTTCTTGAAACTTTTAAAGGAGAGGAAGGAATGTAGGAAAATGTGTAAGAATCACAGTTTCCAACATTTCAGCTATAATGTGCACCTTTTCCATAGTTCATTAATTACAACAGCTGAGAAAGATAACTGTGAGCTAGTTGTTCAAGTCACTTCGTGTATCACTACAATATAATAATGCTTTTGAGCAGAGAGTAAACAGCTAACGTTTGAGGAAAAAAGCCAATGCAGAAACCAATGCTTACTCAGGTTTAGACATTTTCTTATTTATGAGATCAAATCTGAGTATTCCACATGAAGAATTTAAAAATAATTTCAGCCATAATTTAATTCAACCTTACAGAAATGTAAACCAAAGCTGATATGCATAGTAGAAAATACAAAAAAACCCACCACAAAACTAGAATGCATTTAATTTACTGCATGAATAAATAAACTTCTAATATTTCAGATTACTGAGAATGAATATATCGATTTATTTCATAATCTACTTCAGGTATTTTGTGAACAACACTTTATACAAATATGGCATAAAGGTTTTTAGAAGTTGACATATAGAGGACAGAGTCTTGCTAAGTATAGGCTACCTATTGGTTTCTATCTCAAAAATTCCTCGCACCTTCACGTGAGAAAGGGATTCAGCCTACAGCCAGCAGCATGATGCACACCCAGCAAGCATTTCATAGGGTGGACAAGCCAAGAAATATTGACCAATACAGAGCTTGTGGAAACACAACCTTTGTATTCTGACTCCACAAGTACTCAAATAAGTGAAATTGCTTATCTTTTACAACCAGTTCAAGGAACCAGGTGAAAAGCAAAACTTTGTTTTCATATTAATATTGCATGACTGAGGTTCATTTTTATAGCTGAGTTGTACTTGATTTCCCTGAGTGCAGGCAGCACTGGGGTGGGGGCATACTCCTAACTTTCCCCCACAGCAGCCACATTCCCAATTAATTCCATTTAGGTGAAGCAAACAATTTCAATTATTTGATGTTCTTCCCATCTCCCTCTCTCAAACATGACAATATTCTTTCACTCTAGCAAACAAAAAGCATTTTGAGAAGGGCTATAGATGCCTTCAAGATTACCATCATTCATCTGAGCTGAACTCTCTTCAACCTCAGGGCAACTCCTTTTCCATTCTGTCAAATCAGAATGCCTTCAGTAATGAAACTACTATTCTGAGGTACATCAAGGTACTAAAGGCAAAAGCCTGTACTCTGCAATTTCAGAAAAAACCCTATAACGGAAATCATAAATAATCCAATTCAAGAATGGATAGTGAAGATCAGAAAACTTGGTATTATGGATTCAAATCAGTTTATTCTAACTCATGCTCAAGTATCTTTTAAGTTGTACTGGTTGCTTCTTACACTGACAGTACTTTTGACCAGAAACAAGTCCAAGTTTAATAAAATTCAAGTAACATCTGTGTGAGTGCATTATAGAGGAAATGAAAGAGGCATTTATAGCTTGATATCCCATGTATACAAATATAAATCCTTGTTTAGTTAGATCTCTAGTCAATATAGACATCTTGATATTGAATTTGTTTCATTTTCTATTTAGCCTTTTTTGATTTTTAATTTCCTTTTAAATATAGTGATATTGTTCTATCAACTTTTTATCCAGTCTTAACTTTTAGCCCTATATGAGGGTCAGTCTCATAATAACGAGTAGTCAGTCTCTACTCTGATGAAGTAGTTGCACATGAAGTAGTAATATGCTAATACTCTGCATATAATTATAATCTGCTCCTACAAAGGTTTGCTTACCCTGTCAGTGATAACAAACAGTGAAACTGAAGTTGCTGGGATCACTCCGGGTTCCAGGATGTCATGTTAGGCAGTGATGAAGCCACCATAAATTCTTGAGGGAGTAGAAAATGTCTATCTTTACTTTTGTATAATTACTTGACTGCAGCAACAGGTTTCCCGGCTGGTAAGGCTACGTGTTTCAGGTATAACTATTCAGCTATAAACCTAATAAGTATGTGGATTCCCACTTTCTTACACGACATTTGTGTGAGGTCGGTCTAGTATTGCAAATACCTGTGAAAACTGCCATTAAGGAGAGCACACTTAACATGACAAGAGTCTTCAAGACAGCAATGTTAGTGCTCAAGTTTACAGCTTTGAAATTCCTAGGGTGACAGCATCTACGTTTGGGATGACTTTTGGATGACTGATTCACTTGCAAGTCCCCTTTCTAGGTATCATATCTACTGCAAGAATCATACTCTAATCGATAGAGTCACTGAGCAGCCTTATTACTAATAGCTCATTAATCCTTCCCAGGTTGAGAGGCAAAAGCTGGGCTGGTCTAACTGATACACTAGTGCCTCTTCTTCTCCGTAGTCTCCCTTCTGTCCACGATATACCACAAGGACAGATACTTCAAGGAGACAAGAATGGTTAAGGCCGAGTGTGTTCTGCTGCAAGATGAGTCAGTATGCTTAGTCCTTCACAGTAGGCCCATTTTACGTCACAGGCACTAATCACTCCTTGCAAGGCACTTCCATGTTCCCCAGTCTCTAGTTGCTCTAAGAGATGGCAAGACCTTGCCTTGCATTTTCGGCTAATTGGAAACTTACTCCCTACTTACACAACACTGCTTTTTACCCCAAACTCCCCCGGCAGAGCTGTATTTTGGGTAAACCTAAGAAGGTGGCAGGGGGAGTAATAATAACACTCCATTTGCAAAAGCATACGCTTGTTTAATCGCTGTTTTTGTTACACTCCCACATAGACACTCAGTTTGTTCTTAAATAAAAGTTTAAAAATGACCATTTCAAATATTTCAGAACAACATCTTATCCAAGGACTTCAATAGCATTTATTTTCCTATTACCTGATGTTTCTTTTATTAACAATACCTAGCAGTTTGCTTCAAAGTTCTACCACCACACTCAGATTTTGCTGTTGGTATACGAATAACATTAGCCATCTCTCAAAGTTAAAAGTTTAAAAGATAATGCAACTCCTTATGCCTAGAGAAACTGTGCTCCAATTACCACATTCACCATTTAGTTTTATTTTTTCTCAGCTGTTCCAAAATGAAATTGATCTCTCTAGTTCGTACCAAATTACTAGTGTTCTCCAGAGCACTGTTGTATATTAAAGTCAGCTTAAGAGCACTGTTGTAAATACTGATGTACATATATTACAGCACTAACAAATTGTCTTAGTGTGTAAAGCTAAAACAGAATTAGCCTTAACTTTTCTACTGAATTATTTCAGTTTAATACTCAGTCAAGGAAACTCATTTCTGTGCACCTTTATCCCATTCTTTTTTAACTCCCAACATTCGTTACAGTCTATCCTACTGTACAGCAGGTGATTTCTGAAGTTTTTCCCATTGTATAAACTTCCAGCTACGGGACATCTTATGTAGGTAGCAGAAAGTTGCACCAGCACAAGTCTCCTATGATAGATATTTATGCCATACAACGTCATTCCAGAGACAGTCAAGCTATCATCAGTCCAAAAGCAGTCTAGTCTAAGCACAGCACTTCTCCCCAGCTCACCAACCTCACTCCACAGCAGCTGGGTATGCATAACTTCACTTGGAATCCCCATTGCTACTAAAGTGGAAGCTGAGATGCTCCTGCTTCAGCTTTTCTCCTCCCACTGCATATTTTTTTTTTCCTGCCACAGAAGGGTATTCTAAGCACACAAACAAGGCTCAACATGCTCAATGTCCCACATCAACAGCATGGAGAACAACAGTAAAACAACCAAACCAAAATCCCTCACCATCAAATACAAAGCCACTGATCTGTCACTAAATATTGTAATAAAATTACTTGCATAGCATTATTTTTCTATTTTTATAAAAGCTTATTTCTCTTTATGAGAAATCATATGCAGTTAAACAGCTGTTAACTCTACCATCAAGAGCAAGCATGGCCCTCAGCCCCTCCATCACTGCTGCCTCCACACATACAGGCAGCAGCTAGGGCTTCTCTTAGACTTCCAGCATGTCTTGCCCAGGTTCTGATTTCTGTTCCTCCAAAACACTTTTTAGTTATGCCATTTCTACTCAAAGGAAAAGCATGTCATAGAGCATTTTCCTGGCTGCAGCCACTTTGGCCATACACAGCACCAGGAGGCAATCCCAGACACCTTCCCTATAAAAGTTAACAATGCCCCATTCCTAGTCCTATTGTGTCTTCTGGAAGAGTGCTGATGAGTTGTGTCCATGTACTCCTTTGAATGCGTTCAGCACAGACATAGTCGAAACTGTTCTGTTTGGTACCACAATCCCAAGGCACATTTTTTTAGAGGAGAGGGGTGGTTAGTTTTCAGATACAGGCAGGTAACTGAGTTCAAGATTATAGTCTCTGGTATATAAAGGTGGAGAATTACTAATATTTGAGAAAAAACAAATCACTTGTTTAACTTTGAATCATTCAGTTTAAAACAAAAGTCATTGAGCAATAACATATCATCCCGAAATACAGGCTTCTAAACTTAAGGAAAGAGACAGATTTAAAACATTCTTTGATAAAGGTTGACTTTCACAATATTACAACATC
>NW_010430057.1:17855-42865 GCF_000710305.1 Buceros rhinoceros silvestris
TCCGATTTAGTTTTTTAAATGTTGTATATTTTGACAACAATGACAATTTTTGGAGAAGTGAGCTTTTACCATATCAGAGAACTGCTGTCTACAACAGAGCTTTCCTATGACAAGAAAGTCATTCATACAATATAACCTTCACTTCTGTTTCATCAGAAAAGTTATATCCAGCCATGATCTGAAGCCAAGCACCCATAAACTAGAAACGCAAGTGACATGTTACATAAACTGGCTGTCAACAAGCAAAATACAGGGAATTTCATCTTCACGCAACAAACAGCACGCATTTCTTGAGTGGGAAGTTGTGCAATCTGATACTCTGATAGACTGACCCGCTTTGCTTTTAGCACAAACTCCCTTGTCCTATTGTTTTTTTATGATACTACTAATATATTTTACAGAACTACAGTTTAAAAAATAAAAAAGAGACAATATCTGTAAGGCCAAAAAGGGTTTAGCAGGCTATTAGGGTAATTAGGCCATAGATCAGATCTTCCTCCATGTTCACACGAAACAAAGTAAACCACTGGCATTGAAATTCATTAACCAAATAAACTGAGCTCTGATCAAGTAGTCACAGGTTATTTTTGCAGATGGACTTTAACGTTATTAATCCAGGCTATTCAGAAATCTGGCGAAAAGCATATGTTACCTGATAAGGGACAGCACGATACTCTCAAACAACTAGTAGTGCAGAAAATAGAGCTAAGCAAGGGGACAGAGATAGAAAAACATCACAGATGATAAAATGAGAAAGGACTGGCTCATCAACATGAAGGAAAACTACTCAGTTTGCTATTTTCCACCAAAATACGAGTTCACTGCCAGTGACAGAAACTAGTCCTGTCCTGCAAGAAAGCTCTTGGCTGCTAAATTTTCCATTTTTCTCTCCCCTGGCAAATTTGAGAGATTTTTTGCAAACTGAAACACTGTCCAATAGTTTTCATTGATAATAGATCCATTGTCAGTTATGGCATTGTTTATTTTTTCCTTATAACAGGTACTGTACCGGTTAGAGAACTATGTGATAAAGTAAAAATGCTCGGTAAGTTGGTTTTACATGCACAGGCACATGCTGTTTTAGTTCACAGGCCTGACTATGGTAATGAAGTCATTAAAACATAACAGGAATAAAGGTTGATGTACAAACCTATCATGTGTTGGCAGCCTACACGAATGGTTTAACTAATTAGTAATGCAAATCTATGCTCCCCCGAAGTTTTAAAATATTAATTAGAATTGTCGGTATTCTTTTGTAAATGCAAGCTGTTCCATAACAGAACCAATGAAACTTGCTTCCTTTTTCATTTTGCCTTTTCTTCTAAAACTGCTGCTTCTTGCCATGTTTTCAGAGATCTGTCTGCCAACAGTCTGTAACTTCAGAGCAAACTATGTCAACAATAAACACCCCATCCCAGATATAAGACTGCAAACCAACCCTGCCCCTTCCCATTTCAAAACCCCCTCACGCACACAAAAAGCCTCCAGGAAATACGGCTCCTTTCACAAGGGTCACTTTTCTAGAAACCAGACTCACAATACCAGAGCCGCACACAAAGCCACTGCAGAACACCCCCAACATCAAGGTGTTCATTTACCATGGCAGGTGACACTTACTAAAACTGACAGGTCTTTAACTGACACAGAGTTTGGAATACTTGCATCAATCAGGTAGTGGAATTCCAACTCAAAATCCATTACGAAGTCAGTAATATTCTGTATACCGTACCATGCAAAGGTACGTGCATCATTAAACTTTAGTGAAAAGCCACTGTACTTGAATCCAGAGCAGAGTTACTCAGTGGAAGTCTCCAGTGAAGACCTGACTGCTAAATCAGTTGGGAAGAGTAAAAGCATTCTTAAACTTAAGTGTCTGTCACCACACAGCACAGACTGTTCCCTTGTCAATAGCCTCCTAAGGCACACCAAGTAGAAGTTTAATACTTGCCTCTCTTTTATAAATCTTGTTACATGACAATGTATTTCTTTTGTGTTAAAACTCCTACGACCTCTAGATTCAGTTGCCTTCCTTTTATCAGTACACCATTGTCTGTGGTTACAAAGTAAATCAAAAATGTTACTTTTGTTAAAGCAGAATTCCACTAATTGTCACCTCCATCCCATTCCTTCATCATTTTAAAGTATATAAACCCTCTATAAATTCTATGAAGATATATTGCAACTTTGGTTACCTATATCTAAATCCACATCTCCTCCTAGCTGTCACAGATTTTTTATATTAATGTACTTTTTTATATTAAATTAGTTCATGATCAAATATTGCACTTCCAAATTTCATAACATTTGCCTACCTCCCTTTTAATACCAAGTCTCTAGTCTTCATTATACTGATATTTAAAAAGGTGCAGCTATCTTTTGACTTCTAACACATCTAAATGTCATAATTTATGGTTAACATTATGCACGAACTATCTAAATTTTTTGGGTTTTGATCACAAAAGCCAAAGAAGTGAATATGAACAAAGTGAAGGCACCAAAGTAATTTTGCAGACCAAACAGCAAACTGCTGGGTGCCTGGCAGTGCATTAAAATATGTTCACTATCTGCTATCTACAGTTCTTTATGTGTATGTCAGTATTTATATTTGTGTAAGTTAAGAAAACAAAAAAGCTCCATCATTTTTATCCATCTTTTACAGAGCTTTCAAATTTCTACTTTTTCCTCATCTATTCTATCCAAAACATAACTGGCTTTCCATAACAATCTAGACTTTTGTGAAAAGTTTGATTAGTAGAACACCCTAGAGAAACATACTTGTCACTTAATTACTGATTTTAAAGTAACAGTGCTATTGAAATATCCCACTCTCACTTTCAGCTGTATACAAATGATGTTTAGGTTCCTAGCAGAAGACTCACTCTTTGTTCCGTGATTTTGTATTCTAAGTATAGCATCCACAATTACCACTTAAATAGTAAATAACTGATTTCACAAAAGAAAGGCAAATGGCTTTTACAGGTACTTGGCATATGAAGCTTCGTGGAGAAAAATACAAGAAAAAGGGATACAGATTTATCACTAATTACTACACTGCTTCAAGATTGCAGTAAATCTTGCTTGCAATGATTCTATCCAGTTTTGACAACAACTGAACACACATTTAATTTTTGACTTAATCTTCTTCAATGTCTTTCACACTGTTTTACTGCTTGTATTAGTCTAGGAGAAAAGCAACCGAACAGTGAAGAAAACGAGGTATCTATTCATTTAGTTTTAAAAAGTAAAAAGTTATGAAGTGGGAGGGGGATAGATACTAGTCGGCATTTTTTCCAGCATAAAGAAAACACATCTGTATTATGTGTGACCACTTAATGGAAAAAAGGTACAAGAAAACATGATATAGCCTCAGTTAAGCACACTTTAGAGGATCACAAATATAAGAACTAAGTCCACTTCTGATGCACCAAAATGATTCACTGACTCAAAATTCAATGTTACTGAATTCAAAGTAGAGATGCCAGCACATTTTTCTTGCATGCTTCCTCTCCTGCATACAGTATGAGTATGTTACCAGGCATGCTCAAGTTCAAAACTAGCAACCATTCAAAAATGCATTTGTAATCTTTATTTTAATACCAAAACCAGATAAAGCAAGCCTTCTTAATGGTACAGCAGTTCTAGGTCCAGCTCCAACCAAGTCTTCTTAATAAGGTCCTGTCAGATTTTCAAACCAGACACTTACATTGTATGTGCCACTATATGAACCACTTCCAGGCTCCCACCTGCTCCACTGAAAAGTTAGAATAGCTTCTATAACTGGAAATGAAGATCATTCAGGAGACTATTTTTAAGATAATGTTATAGGAATTAATAAGGAACTAATATTACAGGTAATATTTACTCCTAAAATTCAGCCAGCAGCAGAACTCAAGTTATGGCAGACAAGAAAGAACACCAGAACTGACAATATTTCCTGTTTACTGGCATTAACTCTTTTTCTAATAACTAGGAAGCACGTAAGCTTTCTAAAACACTAACACATTTCAAAGTATATCAACAATAGCATTATTTTTTTATAAAGGTCATACTAGCTACAATATCACCGTATTGAGCAAGCATAACCTCAATAGCTGCTCTCTCACTATAAGAAGCATTTTTACTTGCCAGACACCTCGTAAAACCAACTTACAGACTTCCTGTAAGTTGTTTACTACCAGGAAATTGTTAGCCTGCAGAAAAATTGTTGTGCTACTGTACACTTCTTGTTTTGAAACCTTTCATCCATGGTCTGGATTTTATAAATATAGAATAACCAGAACTGTACTCACTTCACAATTTCTCTTGAATTGCATTACAGATAGAGAAGCAGTTCATCAAAGGACATATTGCAACTAAACCAGCAGATATGAGAGGGTAAGACGGATGCGTGCACCATTACTCTTTTCAAACCCTGAAATATCAACTTAATCTTGCAAAAATGATTCTACTGCAGCGCTCTAATACTCTTCTCTTTCTCTCAGGGACTTCTAACAACAGTAGGTCAGAAACCTGCTTCTGTAAGTTTCTAGCTGAGAAAAATGTTTTACCTAAAACAGTAGCAAAGAGCACAATTCTCTCTTTTATGGTGTATGAATCAGAACAGAGCTTACATAAACACTAGCAACAGACATTTCAACAAAAACAATCAAGTATCTCCCAAACAAAAGTCAAAGATCTTCGTCCTTGAAGTCATAAAAGATGCACTAAAATTTGAAAGAAAATCCATTTCCCTGTTCCCTATCATTGTCATGGATTAATTTGACCTAAGGAATTATTAAATTTCATTTAAGGAACTTAAAACATTTATTTCTTGTGTTGCATTCAAGAAAAGATGGCAGAATTCATTAGTGACCGCAGTTTTCTTCATTTCACTCTATATGGATGATGTAAACTTAACTATTCTAAAGCAGTTTTTCAATTTCCATTCAAAGATTCTCATTTCTCTGTATGGGTATTTTGTACTAGTGTTTGAAGCTGCCTAACTCAATAAAACTCCAGGATTAAGATCTAATGAGCTGCATCCAAAATGGTCAAAGTTAATAGATCTTCCGAGTAGAAGTGAAGCCTAAAAGACGTGGAAACACTACAATTTGCAGTATTTCAGAAATAATACATTCAAAGTGCTATATTAATAAGGGCCAATGAACAGAACACAATCTCTCCCCTTTGACATATATTTCAGTACTCATGCAAAGTAAAACTAAAGCCACTTATACAGATTTATTCCAGGTAACAAATCAAACAGTATGTCAAGGTAAGCTGTCCAGCAGGTACGGTCTCCTCACTTCCTCCTTCCCTTTAGCTTCTATAGGGAGTGCATTATAAATTCCAAGTTAAAACAAAACCGGTTCGGCCTTACCTCTGTCACTGAAGTCATCCACAAGAATTATCTCCGCTATCAGGCTGTCTGGTGTGCGGTTGATAATACTGTGTATTGTTCGCAAGAGTGAAGTCCAGCCTTCATTATGAAATGGGATAATTACGCTAGTATTTGGTAGCTTTTCCAAGTACACCTTGTGCTTACAGCTGAAGAGACAAGAAAATAATGGTATAAGCATACTAAAAAGTCTGAGTTGGCATATATTGTCATTCATTTGGGCCATCCAACCATCATAGTTTCTGCCATAAAATCCAACAGTGTAATTAAGTAGTACTTTCATGTGACAATAACTAGTGCATTTAAAATACGAATATTGCATAAAACATACAATAAATCTGAACAATGGAAAAATTTAAGTGGCATGAATGAAAAATTAAACTGGCTGGAATTAGATTCCTGTGCTTCACTGGAAACTTTTTCCTGAAAAAATGACAAAAGACATCTACAATATTATATAACACGAAGCAAAGTTAAATCTGAAATGATAGGTTTTTCTTCTTCAGCAGCACACAAAAATTGCAAAAACAGTCTATTATACCAAGAGACAAACTCTAGAAATCAATTCAGTACTATCCCGGGTGACATGTGCTTACAATATGCAAAAAAACATCCACAAATATGACTTCAGCTCCACATCTAGATATCCAGAATGATCGCTGCTCTTAAATATAGAAATAAACCACTGGAAAATACAGACCAAGACACACATGAAAATGTAAACCACCTTCCAGTTTTGAAAGGAAAGCACTGCTCCTTCAGAATCTTAATTGAACAGCATCTACGTAATATCAGTACTTAAGCGTACCATTTTCAATAGCGAGCTGTTTATATATTTGAGTAAAAATTCTAAAAAAGCCATTGCAATGCAGTTTCTCCTAATAGCTGAGCATACTTCATGGCTAATGTTTAGGTTACCAAAACTGATTATTTCATGTTTCATTGAAAAAGTGGGAAGAGAGACATATCCCTCCATTGGTAATAGACTATGGCATTTTCAGCTCTGGGGACAAACTAACTGAATGATTTCTCGTTCCCCAAGAGAAAGTTGCACCCTGCTAAAGGTATCCTGGCAAGCTGAAACATCAGCTGTGTGATAAACAGAAGCAACAGAAAAAGGGAAACAGCTTAGACCTGCAGCTTCCAGGTTTAAAAAAGTACAGATATCTTTGCCACTTTTCAGAAAGAATAACTGTGTATATCAAATACTGATTAGGTTATCATGTTGATTTGCATATATCTGCAGCTTAGTTTGCTTTATTAATGTCACTTAGAAATCAATACTTACACCAATTTGTTGTACAGCTACCACACTGAAGAACTGTTCCAAAGAAAACCTCATAGCTACTACAGTTGTATTCACAAAACACTGTTATGTAGTTGTGAATAAACAATCAAGTTTTTTGGCACTTTCCTAAAAAAAAAAATATTTCAATTTGTAACTGAGACTTTTTCTCCTAAAATGTGGCAACACCGAATTTAATGGCAAGCCATTTGCAAAAATACTACTTTTGGAAACTTTTTATAAGAAGTTTGCTGGTAAACATATATGCACACTAGAAGAAGGACAGTTGCTTTGCAAGAACGTGAAGTTCTGGAGAAACCTGTGCTCATTATCTAATGACAGAAAAGCCTGAGGACATATTCTAACATTCTGGGAGGAAAAAAAAAAACCACCCCAACTAAACCTACTGCAGCAATAGAATTAAGCAAAAGTTCCTTTTCCTGTCTGTAGAAAGAAGCCCATCTATTGAATGGGCTTCAAAGGAAGCCTAATATGTAGCTGTTTCACCTTGCAAATTAAGAGACCAAAAAAACCCACCTACTGTTACCAGCTGTTTGATGCCAGTGATGCTTCTTGGACTAAACCAAATGCAACTACTATACATACGTGTAATTCTTATGCCGTTCTTGAAAGCAAGGGTTTTTTTTCCTTCAGTATTTTTAACTCCCCCTAAGTATGATTTAAAAACTAGTAAGTTCTCCATCTCCATAAAACCCCAAACCAATAAACAAAACCCCAAAAATACCACACAACCAAGCAGAAGAACATCACACATCCGACTACAACTTCTAAAGTTTAGGAAAAAAAATACTCTAAAACACAAAATAATTCAAAATGTTTCTTTTTAAAAACGTTGTCCCTCCTCTATAACAAAAGAGCTTGTACTGAAAGTTGTGATTTGCATGGTCAATATTGTAACCTGAACTGTATACAGACGGGGAAGGTATTTGGATATTCTCATCAATGGTTTCAGAGTAATTGCATATTCTAAGTGACAAGGAGAAGCAACATTGATAGACTTAGTTTAAAACTATTATTTCATTCTTCCTACAGAATAGATTGCTTTATTAACCCTAAAGGAGAGTAATGCTTAGAAGACAGAAGAGGAAAACATCTTACATTTTCTAAAAAATGTCTCCATCACTCCACTTTGACCTTTAACCCTCATTTATATTTACTTGACTTCGACAATAATTGCAAATGTACCTGATTACATGTGAATTGATTTCTGGTAAGAGCCACGAACCAGCAAAATGCCCCTTTCCTACCTTTCTCAAAAAGCTGGTTAGATTCTCATTCATAGAAAGGAAACCTTGAATTTCATCATCTATTGTTAGACCAGTCTGTTCGGTTTCCTAGCAGTGGCCTACTTGCCTTTCTTCAGCAAGGTAAATTCTACTCATTTTTAGCCCCTTGCTCTCTGACTTGACACTCTAACAGAAGATGACTATGTTTTAGAAGGCATAACACAGAAATACATTTTATTTGAAGTTCTATTCAGCATTACCTATAGCAGACTACACTGGCTCTGTGCTGTGATGGACTGCCAGACAGATCTGATGGATAGCTATAACGCTTAGGAAAGGCCCATGAATTGCAGTAAAGATGCAGTTAGACATCAAGTTCTGAGACACTGAATTTACCAAGAGAATAATCATTTGTGTGTGCAGCATTCGTACAAATACCATCAGTGTGGTTCTTTATACCCTGCATTTTAGAAGAGATGCCAAATATCGTGGCTGCAAGACAACTACTTGAAAGCACAGATATTGCTTCTTTGTCAGCCGTTGCTAGTCTTCGAAATAACAGGTTTTTCTGCCTAGAACAAAGAACTAGTTAACATATGACTAGGTCAGAGTTAAGGCCATAGTCATAAACCATTGTTATTAATTTTAAATTTATTACAGTGCCTACAACATAGAATAAACCAGTCTACGTAGGTAATGTATAATTCATGTATTAAGCAGAAAAGAACAGTTTTTATACGTAGCTGTAGCTGACAAACCCATAAATCTTGACATACATAGATTTATCTTATCTAATATTTCAACTCATCTATGTTTTACTAATGAAAATTATGTTTAAAACCAAGAAGCATCAGATTATCAGATAAGCTACTGGGAAGATAATTTTACCATTAACTGAAACAATTTTGCATCATCAGAATTTTAGATGTGTTCTTTCAACATTAGTTCATTATAAAAAATTCTGTAGAATGTATTTGGAGAGATGCTGACAAAGTTTGATTACAGCTTCAAACCAACCTTGCTTTATTATTTATGCTGGCTTCAAGGTTCTAGCATACCTCTTAATAAATATGTTATTTTTCAGCCACCATAAAGTTATACTTTCAGGACTACATGCCTTTTTGCTCTCGACAAAATAATCCTACCATAATGGTGCTTTAAGCACTCCCATGCAAAATACAGACCCTGATTTCAAAATGTCTACTCTCTAAAAATTAATCTTTTAATAGCTTACCTACCCTATGGATTGAATATTTTAAAAGAGAGATACTTGGTTCTCCAAAGAAATGAGAAATTATAATTCAAGAATCTTTCATATTTCCTGAAGAACACAATCTTACCAAAACTTATTACAAAAATAAAGCAAGGTTTACTGTAGAAAGAAAAAATAGCTATGTATAAAAAACAATTACCATTACCATCCAATTTTAACAGTGTTTAAACAAGCATTATAATATTCGTTAGGAGAAAGTTTTTAAATTATCGTATATATGTTAAATGAAGCTGAGCTGACTTCCTATAGAGATATTTCAAACCCTGCTGAGCAAAACAATCATAATTTAGGTGGAAAATTTTGTCAAACTCGTATTGATTTAGAAAACTATAGTACTTGCACACATGATTTCCAATTATCAGCCTCCACCTGAAGACATTGCAACTTACTTGCACACTTTGACTGAATGTAGGCACTATGTGGACAGTAAGTGTTACTGAGGTAGTTTGAATGGCAGGACAAAGTGACAAAGAACCCACTGACTTTCATTAATACTTGGAATATTGAGAAATAGACAAAGGCCTGGAAATAAATCCTAAAATTGATATTAAAAAAAGGTTAGATTTAAGACAAGCAGTTCAGACAGTTTCAGTCAAGTAAGGATTTCCTCCAAGATCTAAGTCAGCAGAGAAAAGATGGTGACATACCTGATGGTAACCAACACTGCTTTATGCTATCCTTTTCATTACCAAATCACAGCACAGCTGACGAAGGCAAATACATTACTGGAGAGCTTTAGTATCTCATCATATTCTGATTAAGGAATTTAAAAACAAAACTAACAAAACCCAGTTCACTAGAGAATTTAAAAAAAGGGTACAACTACTAGGTGTTTCAAAAAAATTTTTAATACTAAGGAATTGCTTGCTATTTTTAGTTTGTTGCTATCAGGAAGAGTTTTTGTCCCCCTGGTATTTTCATTTTGATTAACTTTTAAAATAACTGATGGGGAGTTTGCAGTAATGGAATTGATTTGAATGGCAAACAAAGATGAAGACTTAGGTTATTTGACTTTGATACATAGTTCTGTATATATATTGTAAAATGGCTTGTTGGAATGAAATATGTTAGTATAAACATACACAAAGTCGCAGAAGAAAAATCTCCCATGAAACTTAATGATTTTGCCTATGGGATTGTGGGCAGAAAACTAAGCCAGTCTACCTGAAACTAGTACACGAAACGGATTTTTTGCTTCAGCTTTGATCACTATATTATCCATGAACCTGTTCTCAGTAATCAGTCCTGGCTCTGTATGCATACTCAACATCATGCCCATACTGATAAGAGGATAAATATTTAAAGATGCTAAAAGCACTTTGACTAGTCTTCCTTAATTTTCATCCCCACTTTGATCGTTACCTCCATACTTGTGTTTCCTCAGATAACCAAATAGCTCAGTAGACTTTTTAATGTTTAATGTTTGAGGTGGCATTCATTTACTTTGCTCAGAAACACATCAAGTTGTACTTGTACTTGAGCTAGAGTTAAGAAACGTCTTCCTCAGCTTCCCTTGTTCAGTTACATGACTAATGCAGCCTCCTCATCAATGGTTGGTAAGTGACCATTTACAGAACTGGAGGCTAAATTGTTCAATGTTTGTGCTGTCTTACCCAAAGTATTCTGAGAGATCCTGATCAGTCATCTTAACTCACATATATCATGCTACATAAGCAGCACCCCGTGCAGTGGAACAGCACACACCTCCCAAATCCTGTGGCACATCCTAACGTAACAGACCCAGGCCTCCAATCTTCTCCAGAGGGCAGATTTGGGATTATTCCTAGCTTTACAGACTGTCAGACTAGGGTGATGAATTCAAGCAGCTTGCCCATTTCACAGCCAGGACTGTAATCCTGCAATATATTGGAATGTTATCTCACTTATTCTTAGCCCACACAGTCTCCTCATATGCATGAAACATGCTAACTCCTAAGAGTTTTAAAAGACAGTGGCTTTCAGTGATTAGGACTATTCTACCTGTAACACTAATCCTCTTCAGTTAATCCCATAGACTCTTTCAGAGCCATTGTACTGTCTGCTCTTCTGTATGGGTCTGAATCATGGGTCATCTACCACCACCACCTGCAACTCCTCGAACGCTTCCATCAGCGCTGCCTCCAGACAATCCTAAACATCCACTGGACTGACTACGTGACTAACGGTGCTGTCCTTGAGCAGGCAGAGGTCACCAGCATTGAGGCCATGTTGCTGAAAACTCAGCTGCACTGGGCAGGGCACATCTCCAGGATGGTGGATCACCGCCTCCCTAAGATTGTGTTCTACGGTGAACTCGCCACCGGCTGCCGCAAGAGAAGAGCTCCCAAGAGGAGATATAAGGACTCCCTGAAACAATACCTCAGCCTAGGCCATATTGACCCTCATCAGTGGTCCACCCTGGCCTCCAATAGGGAGATTTGGAGACACACCATACATAATGCTGCTGCCTCCTTTGAGAGCACGCGTAGAATCAGTCTCGAGGAGAAAAGACAATGCAGAAAGAACCGTGCCTCGACTGTACCACCCAAGGAGACCTTCCGCTGTGCTCTTTGCAACCGGTCTTGCCTATCCCGCATTGGCCTTTTCAGCCATCAGCACGCTTCCAGTAAGCGTGGGTAAAGCCCTTGCCAAATCTTCGTCCGCAAAGCCAAGCCATGATGATGATAATGAATCTCATAGAACCTCTTCCCAACATTTTCTTTCTTGGCAGCAAAGACTCCATCTTACTACTGACATCCACAGTGACAACATTTTGATCTTGCTTATGGTTTCTAGCTACTATATAATTGTAGCAGTATTTGCATCAGACATGCAGGCTGTACTGATATGCCTATTCTCTTTCCTCCCAGTAAGTCTGAAGATACAACATGAAGTTACTCCTAAGGATATCTCCTCCACCCCAAACACAGCAACTGCTTGCACTCAGTCAGAAGAGATCACACAGAACAAGGGAAAAACCTAGCTAACATTATTCCATATCATCATCACAGCTTGGCTGCGTGAACAAAGATTGGGAAGGGCTTTTCCCACGCTCACTGCAAGCGATGAGTGCACCCTTCGGGCCTGTGCGGTGGATTTTTTTAGGTGAGGCACCAGCATGCGCAGAACTGGCTCCACCCTTTACACCTGAGGTTCATCTGCCAGGGCCTAGCGAGCTTGGACGGTGACAGAGAAGTCCTCAGGTCGTAGGTTTGGTTAGAGTATCCTTCTCTTAGATGGAGCCTTACAAGGCTAAACGAGCTCCATCTGCCCAGGTTTGGAGTCAGAGTTGTCCTTCTCCTAGGATGGCTGCCCGAAGGCTAGTGAGCCCATCCTGCCTGTGGACATACTGTGTCTGACCCTTCAGTTGAGACCTGTCTGGCTTGGGAGACCCCCCCGGAGGCACATGCCACCACCAGCAGAGCTCTCAGCCTCACAAGGGCACGCAAGCTCCTTACCCATGGCAAGGGGGTGCCTGTGAAAGAGTCACTGCTCTACCTCCGGACATCACAGACCCGGGCACGGGGCGGCCGGAGCCTGCCAAGAACGGGAGTCCTGGAGGATATTCTGTATCACAAGTTAGCTATTAAACCAAAGCAAAATAATTTGCTTCTGCATTCTGGTACCTTATAAAGGCAAAATTGGAAGTGGAAGTCCACTGTGCTCTTTAGGTGGACTTTTTTAAAAAAGGAAAGTGTGTAGTTAAATTTTTTTGTTTTTTAAACCATTCACTCCTTCTAGACACTTAAACTCAGAACTTTTTGGAGTTCAGTCAAATCATAACTAGTCTTTTGGTTGTACTTTTCAAAATGAAAAATGACTGCCATCAAAAGAGATTATTTTAAGACCTTGGAAAGTAAGGTCATTTGTTTCAAAAGTGAAGATTAAATACTTGAATCAACAATTTGGGAAGGGGTAAGGGGATGAAGAAACAACTGTATATACATCTAGGACTCATGGCAGGAATACTATTCAAGGGGGAGAAGAAGCTGACAAACCAGAAAAACCCTACTCAGCATAAGCATTTTCTGCTTAACCTTCATAGAATACTACAGATTGACCTTAATGAAGTACTACAGATGTGTCTTTTCTTGCATTTAAAACACCCCATATTTAAGAGTAGCACACCAGCACTCATTTGTGGAGCAATGCTGAATAATAGGGTCAGTAGATAAGGTTATGAGAATAATAATTTTTTAGCATAAATGTTAATAGATTTCTGCAAACTTTTTAATAAACTCTTAAATCTTAGAGTAATTTCTGTGTTAATTCTGAAAAGGTTATACAAATGTCTTGGTAGAGATAACTAGGAAGAAAACAGCCATGATAAGCAACTGTCATCCTGCTAGGTAAGTAGCTCACATGTATTTTCTTACTGAATTTATTACATTAGCATTCAGAACAAAGGGAGTTTAGAAGTGGAGAACCTGAAAAGGGCATTACGCATTTCCCTTGCACAAATCCTCAGAAATATGAGACAACATTAGCAATTTGAACTTTGCCAGAAAAATCTCATAGACACAAACGCTTGTAGATATATGTGTGAAAAAACCGACATCACACAATGAATTTGCTGATGAATTGGATACAATGACCTTTTCAAGATTGTTATCATAAATCAAAAGTTATGAGTCTTGAACTACACTTTCAAATACTGCTATTCCTTATCAATCTTGCTTTTCTTTTCATGAGATTTCAGAACTCACTACCTGATTTCTTATCAAAGACTACAAAGAATAACACTATATCATTAAATTTGTCCCTTGGAGACTTTCAGATGAGATCTAAAAAAAAAACCACACAAACCCAACAGAGGACCTCTCCACCAGGGCACGAGATGTTTCCAAATTAATTTTCAAACCAGTAAGCACCTCTTCATTATCTCTAGCCAAAGAATCTCCTTTCTCTCTCCCTTCCATTATTAGATATATTACTAAGCACTAATTATAGGTATGATTCCAGTATGTCACTTATTACTATCTTGAAATTCTGAACTCAGACAGCTGCTCAATATTGTTTATTATACACACCTACCAGGGTGATCAAAAAATGGCTACTATGAAATCTAAGTTCTTTACAAAAATAAGGTAGAATTTATTTGTAAATAATTTGCATAGTGAAAAATGTTAAATATACATAACAAAGTGGAGCTTTCTACCAGCTTTGTATTTGGCATGCTGTTCCTACAATTTGTTATCATAGTTGGGCATTTGGATCCAGGAGGCTTATCTGTAAAAATTATACACTGTCACACACTTTAACTCACATCACTTAATACTGATTGAGTTATTCTTTTGAGATATAGGATTCTTCTCCTGGGTTGAATCAAAACCAGTTTTCTGAATAAAACAATTTTACAGTCAGTTTCAAAGTTGCAGGGACACTTTTAGAAGGTTAAGAGTAAGAGAATCCTATATTCCTGAAATACTAACCCACCTGAGGAAGACAAAAAACCCCAAACCGTGACTGAAACACCTGGAAGCTATTTGCAGCAGGCACTAATAAAATACAACTTGAAAAGAGGACCACCCAAAAAGAGAGGTATTGAACAGGAGTTACAATTACATTTCTTTGTTGTTCACTACTGAGAGTCCTAAGACTATTAGGATTTCATTTTGTAGGTTAGCTTCCTCCACTGGGCAGAAATAAAGCAGCAGCATCCTTTTACTTTGAGGTACAGGGATGGTCCAGTTGAACTCCCTGATGAGTTTATAAAGAGGAAAGAAAAGTCCTAAAACATCATACTAGCTTAAGAAAAGATGTAGAACTGCAAAATTCTGTATATTTACAGCTTCTCTGTTAACTGAAACATGATGAAATCTACTACATCTGCAGAAGAGCAAATGAAAGAAAATGGGCTTCTAAAATGAAGAAAAGGAGAGCAGGGCTGGCACCATTTCAGCCACTTCACAGCAAAAGCTGATTCACAGAAGCAGCAATTTGTTTGACCTTGTGGATATAACAACAATATTTTACGCACTTTAAGGGATGCCAATAGCAAGGCTGTGGCCAGTTACCAGCCTCTGTGCCTTCTAGACACATCAACAACCTCGTAAACCACCCTCTCTCATAGATAATAGCATTGAAGTTAAATGTTTTGTGGACATTCCTTTGCTGCATTTAGGAGCAAGATATCAACCTACTACAACAGTTACTGGGTCGTAAAATTAGCCCACCTCCTATTTTCTCCTCTTACAGGAGGAGCCAGAGGAAGTTAGGTCAAAACAGAAAGAGATTTTCAACTTTTTTTTCCCCCGCCACTGGCTTTGTCAGCACATGCTCTCAGAGCTGAGCTGCTTTTTCAGATCTGACCTTTTATTAAAGGAACTAGAGTAACCACTGGGCTCCCCGCTACTGACAAGCCCACTATGAGCTACCAGGACAAAATATTTTCCAGCGAAGATTTACATAGTAATTGTCTTAGCAAGTCAAAGTGTTCAATTTACAGCAACAACCTTCAGTCACCTCATGTTTCTGTTCCAATCTAGCCTTGTCAACTAGGCCTGATAAAGTAGTGATAACTAGTAATTTCTGCTGCCATTTGACAAGGCTTTAAAATTAGCTTGGGTGTGAGCTGATGGAGGGGAAAGCAAGCCTTATTTTCACAGTGGCTCACAGCTAGAAAGCAAGCAGGCATTACTGGGTATGGGCCTCAGTAAACGTCACAACACTTTTCCCTACTAGAACAAATAAACCTTCTCCAAAACATTATTGGCGATTTAATTTAAAAAAAAATAATTGTACAGTAGAAATAATTTGTATCATTGTTATGTCATGGAACTAAACAGGCAAAACCCTGTACTCTTTATGTAGGTTTCCCTCAGTATGGACTTCAGAGCTGATAGAGCTGAATTAGGTGCTTGTTACTACTCTGTATCAAATTGCATCATTTTTGTCTGTCATGGACAGTTTCCCCAGCAGCACTGCATGTGTTTGAAATCAAAGTCAGTGAGCTTGCCTCACTTTGTCCTAAACATTTCTCTAACCAAAAGAACACAGGGGGCAAATAAGCCTCATGACACAAAGCATATTTATGTTTGCAAAGCTTTGTTTTACAAGATAGTGAGGCATAAAACCATCAGCACTCATGGAAAGATGTCACAAAAAAAAAAATAATTCTTTAGCATGCTTTAAGAAACTTACCCACCCTTATGTATTAAATCTAAGCTTGGGGGGGAAAAAGGAATGCATATAGCAATTTTATACCATCTCAAAATCCCTCACAAACAAGCTCACATCATCAGGCCTCTTAATACTATAATTATATTTCAACCTTGCGCTTTATCACCTATGAATTAAAAAATACCAACAAGCAGCTGAATTCATATAATATATAGACATATACACACCCTCAAACCACTCAGAGAAAAAAAAGGACAAAATTACAGAAATATCAATGTATTCAAAACTCATTAATTCACACCGAGCACACTTATCTGTCTCAAAAGTCAGGCAGACTTTAACATGATCAATAAAAAGCCTCTATTTGAGTCTAGGTTCATTTTTCTTGCTGAAGAAGAAATAGAATTACAATCTCATGTTTTTGCCACAGTGTGTTTTAAGCATGCTACTTCAGGAGCAAACCAACCTGTGACATTCAACTACCCTTTAACTTATGTTTTTAAAATTCCAATTATCCTTTTTCCACTTGCCCTTACATTCCAAAGCTATCCCATAGGCTTCTTCAAAAGCCTCCGGCATACCAGCCACTCTCCCAGTTCTGTCACAATCCTCAGGTACCTCTCCTAATTGCTGTGATCATTCAAAGACAGTTTAGAGTGGCCTCAAAATTATATCGGTTCCTTCAGCATTCATGAGTACATCCCATCAGGGATGCAGTCAGGCCTCACAGACCACATGTGCCAGCACAATCAGTAAGTTCTCACATCTGCTACCATATCTTACGGCCAGCACGGCCTTCGGAAAATTAGCGCTTGATAATATTCCTAATCAAAGCCGGCAGTCATTCCAGCCTTGCTGCACATTTGCTGTCCTTATTACATGAGGTATAACAGCTAACTCTGTTGCCAGCGAGTATACACTGCTGGCATTTGCTGTGTTTTGTTACTATTAGAGTTGAAATTTCATTTGCTTGAGAAGTGTCCAGTCTTATGCAAATTCACATAACATACATGCCTAATTGATGAAAAAATACTTGCAAAGGAAGCAAGAAAGGATGTATAACAAAAAGGAAGGTATACCGAGGCTTTTCATAAAACTTAAATTAACAGCACATTCGCCACTTTCGTCTGTGAACTGCAAAGGTACATACCCCCCAGAACTTCCCACATTTCTCACAGGTCTTAGTGAAGTTAGATGTAATTTCCAATTTTAGTATTGTCTTATTTGAGAGTTAAAAGTTCTGGCTTTAACCATTGTCAAATGCTAATAGACTTGGCTATCCCAGAAGTACGGAACTGCCTCGAAGGTAAATATCCTTCGGTATTCCTGCTCCTATTAAGTTTAGTTTTCACAGTTACGTTTTCTGCAGCCTTCTATCTTCCCATCAGTGTGGCAGGCTTTGCTGGATTCTAAATAACACACAACACATCTGAACACTGAAGAACTACTCCCCTCCACATTTATAAGCAGCGCACTTCTTTTATCAAGTTCTTCTCAGTAAAAAGACCCATCAGGCTTGGACTCTCCTCACTGGACTATTAAACACTGCAGCCTCTTTCTCAACAAAAGGATGGCTCATCTTCAGCCACATTTTAGCTGTTGCTACCTGTGCCAGTTTGAAAATGGTGCCAGCCATGTGGCTGAGCTTTTTGTCTCCCCTTCTCTTCCCCCCTCCTTCCTGCCCTGAGCCCCAGGAAATTCCCGCGCCTCCAGACACTCCCTCTCTGTTCAAGCTGTGGCATTTTTGAAATCAGACAAGCCGCAGAACTTTGGAATTTCCGCCCCCAGGACTAAGAGAGTCTTTCATCAGAGAGAGAAAAGAACCTCTGCAGTACCTCCACATCCCTGAAGCAGTAAAAAGACTCCTTCTGCAAAGGAGGTAGACCTTTCCACTTTGTTGATTACTGGTGGGGGTGGTTTTTGGACTGAGTTAACCTGGCAAAGGGTACAACTGGCTGTTAAGCCCAGACCCTGCACAGAGGGGACAAGACACCGATGGCGAAGGGGAACACAAAACTGGTTCCAGATGCTCGAGAGACACCCGCAGGGAACCATCGCTGGCATTCCCTGGAGGTTCCGGTCAGTGTCCCGCAGTGCAGATGGAGAGCGAGCTTGGAATTTTGCCCTCGGTAAACTCAAGTCCTCTCCCAGCTACCCTGGAGAAGGAAGGACCACGTTACCACATGAAGGTTTGCCCAGGAGAAGTTTTCTTGGACTGAAAACTTTTGTGAGGTGATGGGCAAAAACTCCTTTCCTCCCACACCACCGGCGGTGCGACTGTTTTGTTTCTTAAGCGGAAGATGTGGGTCTAAATGAAAGACTATATTATATTTGTATATGCTTATTTATCAATCTCTCCCTCTATCTCTCTCTCTTTTCCAGTCCTGCTTGACTTTTTAAATGATTTAATTTGGGGTTTTTCACTATTAAAACTCTCATGGTCTCACCCCTTTTACATTAAACCTGTGTTTGTTTATTTTTCCTTTGCCTAAACAAAGCCTTGAATTCAAGCCGTAACAAGCTGGTAAGCTCTGTTCTGTGTGGGTTTGCTGGGTTTACGTTCCAGCCGAACTCCTGTCATCCCAAACCCTTTTGGTTTAACAGCCACATAGTTTTAACCCACGACACTGCCATACAAAAAAAAAAAAACACAAAGCAACTTGCAACCACTTGGGGTTACGTTCCAGCCGAACTCCTGTCATCCCAAACCCTTTTGGTTTAACAGCCACATAGTTTTAACCCACGACACTGCCATACAAAAAAAAGACACAAAGCACCTAGCAACCACTTGGGAATTATTCTGTGTTATTTGTTACTATCAATATATATTGTTCAGAGGAACTGACAGCAGGCATGACAGAGACAGAAGGCCCCAAGTTTTCTTGAGAATAAAATATTCTTTATCCCGCTTTGAGGAACTCCACTTTGAATAGGATGCCCTGAAGCAATTGCAGAGAATGATCTGGTGAGGCTTGGAAACAGGGACATTGCCTATAATGTTTTGGACTGCATGACTTCCTACCTTCACTACATTATACAGTAACTACACAAAACGCTTTAAAAAGCGGTCAGGGTAATAACCTCCAGCTTTCTCACTACCCCTCTAAAAGCACAACTTGAGTTTAACCAGTTGATCTGTGGCCAGATGAAGTAATACTACTAAAGAGCAGTACGAAGCAATGCAGCATGTATATGAAGACATTTCTGACTTCCTTGAAGTGAATGAAAACTAAGAGTAAAAGGTTTCTTTCTAGTTAAATCCAACATAAAATCAAAAATTCAGTAGATCGTCCAAACAACTAATTACTTCCACGAGCTTTAATATTGTGAAGTTCAGCATCCTTAAATTAGATTAAAGGATTTTTCATTTATTGTCTTGAAGCAGGACAATCTAAGCCTGTCTTTAAGATCATAGAATGCTGAGGAATTTCCTTGGACTCCATCTTGTAGTACTATCTTAAAGATGGATTTAAAAAAAATATATTTTTAAGACCAATATAGAATAAACTGTGACAAATGTACTGTATTTATAAAATAATTAAATACATTCAATGCAATAACTGAAGATGTTTAGAGGATTCACATATGAACTATTGCATGGCTGTGTAACTATAGCATTTATATAATATATCCCTTTCCCATGTAAGTCTAGTAATGCCAGTTTTTCTGCATAGTTTACTAAAACATAATGGATTAACAGTAACTCTGCAACTATTCCAAAGACACACAAAAAAAGGGCAGCCAAACAAGAAGACCAAACCAACTCCCTTAAGAAATCCCATCACATATTAATTTTAGCCTCCTTTAAAAATACAAGGGACAGCAACCACATAGCATTCAAATATTTTGAGGGAGAACCATTGAGGCATTCTCTCAGCTTCTGCTTCTGTCAAGAAGGGAGAGTTGGGGAGTTTCAGTTATACAGAACAGGTAGAGTGAAATTTGCTTTTTACATTATTAAAAAGAAAGAAAATCTCATTAGTGTTCAGGACACAGAAGATCTCTCAGCCTTTAGCTAAACACCCGTATTTCTTTGAATATGAAAATGCATTTCTTCTGAGGCTTGTGAAATATTTAATGCATAATAAAAATGAGCATAGCTCAGACTTCAGGAAAGCCATTCTGCTGGAAGTGACAGTGAAGGGCCACTGCATCACACAGCAATAGCAAGACCAGCAGTCAGCACTTGGAAACACTGCCTTCAGCCCACAGAGGCTAAAACCCAGAGATCACAAAAATCAGGATGGACATCCTTACATACAAAATGAACAGTAAGAATGTCAATACAAAATGAGTCTCTCCTATGCCCAGGGAAACCTAAAAAAGATTTCTTGTGTTACATTAGTCAGGCAAGCCAACAAGGACTTTTGCATCTGATCTTGTGTGACTACACAAGTTATCCACAATTAATCTACAAACTGTAGACAAAAGGCAACCTGTTGTTGAAATCAAGCTATATAAACATACCAAACCCAAAGATTTTAAGCGATAATACTTGCCGCTTTACTGGGCTCAGGAATTAGCTTGAGTTCCTTGATTCAAGAAAGAAAAGTTAAAAAATGGGATGCTCCAGTTTACAGAGACTTAGGAGTCTGAAACAGGATACCACAAAATTTATATTCACTGTTCAGACTAGATGATTGCAATCATTCCCCCAAGCCTCAGTAAAATCACATTTTGAGCACCATTCAAAATGTGAATCAGATTCAATTTTGTTTGTTGAATAAAACTGGTATGAATAGCAGACTATTTAATAATGTTGAGAAGATAAGAATTAACGGCAACTGCTATATTAAATAATTAGAATAAATAGCATTTGTCTCTCTACAATAACAAACAATATTGCCAGTATTTTTCCTAGCTTTAGCAGGTTTGTTTTACTCCAGACTACATAAAGTGGCATGGGGCAACTACAAAGAGAAAAATAAAAAAAAACACCAAATGCAAAGCACTACTCTTGTGGGTTTTGAAAAATTTTTCATATTGATACAGGACTTCTAACTCATAAATAGTAATTCCATTGCCAATCTCAAAACTACCCAAAACTCCATGTTACCTTCCACTTTAGGTGACCAGAACTCTTATTTTCACCAAATCAGTCCTGAAACCCAATGAACTGAGATGATAACCCTGTTTCAGATTTTTATTTGGAATTAATGAAAAAAGTTTTGTGTTTTTTTTTTTTTTTAAAAACCAACAAACTTAAGCCAGCAAGTGATTGTGCAAAGAATAGAGAATTAGTTAGTGTAACTTGATGAAAGCACCCACTGTGAGAAGGCTTTTGCATAAGAGTGGAACAGAGATGAGACACCAAAGACCACTCTGAAATGACAGGCAAGGTGGGTGGGGAATATTCTTCAAGTGTAGATACTTCAGTTGAAGTGTCCTTCAATTAAGGACACAGGGAAGCTGTTAAGTCAGCCTTAAAATAGAAGTTAACTGTTTCATTTCTCTAGGGCATGCACATGCATTTTTAGTGTCTTAAAAAGGAAAGAAGCATCAATGCTAGTACATCTTGTTGAAGTTCTTGAAATATAGCATACTTAAAGGAAAAAATGAATGATATTCTAAAAATTAAATTGAAAACCTGAATTTCTCAGAGCTTAATCATCTAAGTAGTTGTTTAGTTCTTCCATCTCCCTTCCAGAAGATGTATTTTGAAAATTCTGAGCCTAGTTTCCAAAGAGGCTATGAAGGAGAAAGTTCAATTTGGATTATAAAGAGTAAGTTTTGGATATCTGCTATCTTTGCATACTTCTCAGAAAACTGAAACACTTAGAAGTGGGAATTAAAATTTCTTTGGTCTAAGATTTTTGAACAGTATCTTCTCAATGAAGTTACTTCAGAGAAATGTAGAAACTACAGTAGCTGCTCTCAGTCCAAATGAATTTGATCCAAGTTACAGGATTCACCACTTAGTTTTTGTTGTAGTTGAAGGTTCAAATTCTCAGAATTTTCTCTACTGATGATAATAAAACCACTCTTGTTTGGTTCTTCAAAACAAATCCTAGACAATGTTTTCAGGAAAACAGTTGTCAGCACAGATATAGCCCATGCAAATGGTATACACTAACAGAGTCAGAAGATCAAAACCTCAAAGTCCATAATAATAGTATCCCCCACGCACATGCAAAAGAAGATAGTCTAAAGCGGAAGGGCAGTTACAAGCTTCACAAAGCAAAAGCCTTTTGTAATACTCTGGAGTTGACCAAACTAGATCCCATCTTCTGTACTTCATCTGAATGACCTAGTCTAATTGTATTGTGTTTACAACACCCATTTCTGGCATAGAAGCTATATGGAGGTCCATAAGGTTGCTTTCAGGGAAATTTCACTGAGGTATGAACTACATCACATTCGACACACGCTTCTGAAGAGAGGACGCATCTCCAAAAGTGAAGTGCAGTCCAAGACTGGCCTGCATTGTGTTTAACACATGGCAGCCAAGAAATGGGTTTCTTTCTGTGTCTCTTGGAAGTTCAAAACAGACTGTAACCATCAGAAGTATAAAGCCTAACTCTGGGTCTCTAATCAGGGTACCACTTAGTATGCAAATTTAGCACAAGAATTTTTTTTATCTTTACCTTTACATGGTAAGTGATACAGTCACTTCACTAACAGACTACTTGTGCAACAAGTGTTTAACATAAGGAAAGTTAAAAGGACATGACACAAGTCACTTCACTCAGGACAGTACCAAAACATCCACCATACAAGACTTCACTGAACACCATAGGAATCTAGCAAAACCAGAACATTAAAAAGATGCAGATACCCAAGGATTCAAGCTTCCCAAATGAGATGCTTAGGTGAAAGTCACTAAAGGAGTTGTGCAGGGAAAGCAGGGCAGAGAAAGGCTGGCGCAGCACTGACTTGTTCCTAGTATGTCACTTCTGACAACACATCACTCACATTGCTTCTGGGAACATGCATGGAAATGTCTTGACTCTGTGGACAGTAGCAGGTGAGAAACAAGTTGCTGCAAGATTAACTTACAAAAACACAAAGGGAGGATAAATATGACAACTTCCTTTTGTACTTAGCAATTGTCCTGTACAGTTTTTCCCAAGAGACAAGGATGCTTAACAGGCATATTAATTGTGCCAACACTGTAATTTAACACAGCCTTGATGCTGTACAACCGTACACTAGAACTCACACTTCTTGAAAATATAAATAATTTCAGGTAGGCAAAGTAGGAGGCAAACAAAGTATATAAAATACACAGCTTGTTAAAAAAAGTTGGTTTTTACCAAATTCTACACAAACAATACATACAAATTACCAAATACTCTGTTTTAAGAAAACAGTGCAACATGGTAATTAAATAAGAAACACCTCCAACAAAAGAGGCTTTTTAAAAAATTTTTCTTGGTTAATTCCTTCACTGTGAATTTTTTTTTAATCTTACTATGCAAATATTTATATATTAATTATTTGAAAAGGACAGTTCCACATTTGATGGAACAAGTGTTAACTGCCATAATACTTATCTTCCCACCCCTCTCCAAGAACTTCTGTCAAGCTCTCAAGTTCTGTTTGATTCCCTGAAGAATTCACTAATTAATAACTAGTAATTCACACAGCAAAACTGTACAGGTTAAGAAGTAGATACTGTAACCTGAAATACTGTATAATAAAGGGAATTGTATCCAAAGGAAAATACAAACCTAGTTATGAAGACAATTAGGTTTGTCACGCTCTTGTACCTTTACCTATAAACTGATTGTGTAACACCCAATTAAAAGAGGGAAAACCACCACATGAAGAGACAAAACAAATCATCCCTCCATTTAGAGCTCAGAATGACTCGAGAGGACTATTACGTGAAACCTAGAAAGACATACGTGCCCTTTCCCGTTACGGATATAAAGCTTTATTCTTAGTGTAACAGAGTCAAAAATTAAAGTACATGAAAAGAAAGTTATGTTTGCTGAGAACTACATGATCATTTTTAGTTCAGCAGTTATTTACCAAAATCATCTTTATCTTATTTCTCTGTAGGCTATTACTGCTATCAAGGAACAATACCATCATTCAACCTCCTCTAATTCCAAATGTGCATTTCACCACCAGTCATTCTGGTTTTAATTCTATGCTGTGTAAATCAGCTGTAGAATCAGCACTGGATAAGCTGTAGCTACTGGATCACTTTCACTTTTTATGTAACAAAACCAAAATAAACATTTTGGAAACATTGGTCCAAACATTTAACCAAAAATTTTATGCAAGTTGTCACCCTGCCCCCAGCCCAAAGACCTGCAGCTATGACCAAATGAGAACCTGAAAAACTGTATAGAATGTTATTTGTCAATGCCTAATAAATCACTATCCAGAAATGCCACAATAATCATTCTGTAATTAAAAAAAGGCCTTCTACAGTCTTGATGTGTTAATAATAAGATGGGAGGTTAATTTAAAAAGAAAGATAAAGCAAATAATTTAACAACAGCCATCAATTTTCCATTTCCTATTTAATGAAATGGTCACTTTTGGTAGGCTGAGGGTTCACATTTGACCTTCTGGAAAACAGGATATTTAGAGACACACAGAGATAAAAAACTTAGAATCAAGTAGTGTAGAAATTAATTTACATACTTAGGATGTCGGATGTCCGGCAGGGATCGTTCCAGTGCTATATTGTTGCTAACAAATATATTGAAGCCATTTTCCCTATAAGCAGAATCATCACGGTCTTCCTCTGTAAGAGGGTACGGCTTTCCATGT
>NW_010430057.1:42961-53422 GCF_000710305.1 Buceros rhinoceros silvestris
CTACAACAAAACAAAAGAATTATTTACCTCAAACTGAAAGCACTAAATGGACTACAAAGACAAAAACAAGTTAGACTTCAAGTAATATACTGTGCCTGGAACATCTCTAAGAATTTCTTGCAGTTTTAGTGACACTTTTATTACTTCCAATAAAAAAAAAAAAAGTAGGTACATATATGGAGAGGAGTCCCTGTGAATTCAACCAGTTCATATAGCTTTCCTTCTTTCCAGATGGAGAAACCAGCTTAAAGCCATTTTATACATAAAAATTTGATCTGTAGATGAAGATAAGACTTTTTGCATCAGAAGCAAGCTTTTATAGCAAAATTATGAACAAATGGATCAGTTCCAGCAATACTTTTGACTGAGATGAGGAACCTGATTACTCCCTTACTCTGCATTTTCACAGTCAGAGCACCCCTCCCCATCACTCATCTTTTCCAAAAACAACTTTAGCATTGACACTTAAGACTGTCCAACTTCCCAGAGCAAGTAAGGAAACCAAATGTTTTGCTCTGAGCTCCCTGAACAATCCTTGCACACCAAGGAACCAGGCAGATGCACTCAGTGCTTCTAATGTCTCAGCACCACTGATTTGGTTTCAGAAACCGGTCACTTTGGTTCCCTATAGAAATCATCTGCCTGTTCCCTGGCAAAGGACAAACTTTCTGTTCCAGCTTTTTATTCTCAAGCTATTTCTCACCATCAGTAACTTGGCTTGTTTACTACTTACCTCAGGCAAATATAACTCTATCTCTTCCAGTCAGAGAGCAGAGAACAAACAAAAACACTTCAAAGAAAATCAGAACACAAAAGCTTTCACTTCTTTTCAACTATTTATATTCTTCTCCTTCTCACAGAGGATGAATTCTTCATAGTTTCTAAGCCCTTCCTGCCTACTCTGGTTCTCAAGAAGATACACTTTTCCCAACATCTAACAGATCGGCTTCCAACCTCCCTATTCCTCTGGGCCCACATGGAAGAAAATACCTCCTTTTACCTGAGCTCTTTTAGAGAAATTAATCAATTTCCCAGCTGGATTTGATAAGTGACCAAGGCCACCTGATCCTCAGCTAATCAGGAGCAGCTGCAGAAAGGGAGGAAGAGGAAAGCAATTGTGGTCTGAGAGTAGTACCCTTAAAGTCCATGAATCTCTCTCAATGCTCTATTACACACTGCACATGCACAAAGCATTAAAAACATAGAAAGTGCAATTAAAGATGTTGTAGCTATTACATTTCAATTTTTTTTAGAAAAACAATTTTTCAATTTCAAACTTTGTGCATACAACTTCATTCAAATTCTTAATTAAAACATTCTTACAAAGGGAAAAAGTTGTTTGTTTTATGAAACACTGTTTATGCTATTTTATCACTATCAGGTATCCTATCATTTTTATTTTCAAACATCTCCAAGGGCACATAACACACTATCGTAATACAAAATCTGAGACTAAGCTACTGTGTGAGTTTTTATTACTTCATACTAAATACGGGGAGGAACTACATCAAGGAGCAGGTGATGAGTCAGAGTAATAGTCAAATTTCAATAGTACAATTATATCAAATCTGTTTCACAATACAGTAACAATAAGTTAATGCCATTCAACTCCCAAGACATAGAAATTTCAGCCCCCCTTTTTCACCACATATTCTAAACAGACCCAAAGGAACTATTTTAATTTGCTTCTAGTAAGAGACTTATCCAGGTAATTACTACTACAATGGAAATTCCAGAATAAATGACCTATATAATAAGACATAATATTGCTAATTGATGTTTTTACAATATAATTTTCTGTATATTCCTGCTATTCAGCCTGTATTTAGAAAGGTGGGCTCTTTGCTTTGCTTTTCTTAAAGGAGTCCATTTGGGTATACAGAAGATGAATATTTTCACAGCACTACAGTTTCTTCAAATTGTCCCGACAGTGACATGGAAGACAAGTACCTTTAAAGTAGTCTTCCACTCTTCCTTACTGAATATGGAGCACTATGACCGTGCATAAGTTAAAAGAAATATAAAAGATATCATGGTTGTTATCTAGAGCAACTTGTGATAACTGATACTTCAAGCACACCTCAGTTAAAGCATCTTCTGCTTATATTAAATACAGATACAGCAGAAGGAGAATAAACTCTTGTTCAGCAGATGGGATAAAAGGAAGAGGATTAGGGTGAGACAAGAAAATTCACGGAAACATTCTGTATACTCCGTACAAATGTGTAATAGCAGAATGATGCCTCTGGATCAGCCATGTTGGTACAGTTGCCACTTACAATAATTATAAAAAGGAGTATGGTTTGCAAAATGGATCAATCATAAATCAATTTGAATATGCAGGGAGGAATTCCACACTAATTCCGCATGCAATGGATAAAGGACCTTCTTTAAAATTATAAACAATGAAACACATTGCAACAGGTTTTGATGTCAGGGTCTGTTTTGTTTTGCTCTGGAGTTTCATTTTTCATTTCAGATGAACATTATTTATAATTCAATATGCACAGTAAACAAGATTGGCTTTACCATACATGCCAAAGTTAAGCAGTTGCATGACATTTTGTCCTGGTTTGAGTTAGAACAGAACTAATTCCATTCAGAGATTTTACTTTTCATCTCAGTCTCTGCAAAGTGACTGCACTTTCTGAAGTTCACAGCATACTTCTGCAGTGTCTGCTTCAAGACGTGATAACGCTTGATGTGCACAGTTACAACCAGGGGTTGGTCTGCAGAAAGGCTCTGGCTTATACTTGCTCCTGTGCAGACCAAGGTCACTGTTAGCCCTGTGTGCCACGGTGGAGGTGCAGGAAGTGAGAGGCTGCACCTGCAGAGAGAAGTGGACAGGACAGCTGACCCTACACTGACCAATGACGTATTCCATTCCTTAGACGTCATATTCGGTATAAAGCTGAGGGATTATAAGGAGTCAAGCTCACTTCTTCAATGATCAATGTCCAGGGGGGACTCTGTCTGTTTTACCTTCGATCCCAATCTGTGAATTCCCAAATCCAGTTCCAGAATCCAGCTCCTGAATCTGGTTCTTGTCTGCAACAGAGTCGAATCTGGGACTTCCCCAGTGCCTGCTCGTAACATCCATGGTGATGGTGACGTGACTGCCATCTAGGGGGTTGGGTGCAGTATTGGTATTGTATATATTTGAATATATTTCATTTTATTGTTATTATTTTCATTAAAGCAGTTTCAGTTTTCTTTTCCAATCCATAAGTCTCTCTCCCTTACCTCCTTTCTCTTCCTTTTTGGGAGGGAAGAGAGATTAATAGAGAGCATCTGCCGTTTCTCTAGTGGCCGGCCCAGCCCTAAACTATGACAGATTTATTGGTTGGCACCCCATGTGGGGCATGGTCAGAGCTCTGATAGATTGCCTGAATTCCAGCTCACTCAGTTGAGAAAGTATCAGACTTTTTTCTTTGAGAGTATTTAAGAGCTGAAAATTAAAATGGACTGCTCATATCACATCGTTGCAGGGAACAGTATTATTTTGTACCATTTTGGAATTTGTTTAAAAATTAAGTGCCACTGTACCTGCTGTATGCACTGTGTTATTATTTGTTCTTGGTATTTATTTGAAAGTTACCGGTTCTGGGCGCTGGGCAAAAGCTGTTGCTTTGTTGTAGTGTTTATCACTGATTTAAGCCATGTTAAGTTGGGCAGCAATTGCATCTAAGTACTATGGGCGTCACATAGTGGATCTTGTTACCAAGTACACTTCCGGTTTTACCTTGGGAATTTATACTTCTCCCCATTGTGCTAATCTGATTCTGCAAGATTCTGGGAATCCATTAGATTGTGAGGATTCCAAATACAGTTATTGCAATCCAAATATCGTGTTATTTTCATTATCAATGAATGTATTATTACTTATTTAGTGTTTCTCTTAATTCTCTTTACTGCGTGGCATCAGATTAAAGATGGGTGCAGGTGTACGTGTCAGGCAGCTACCTCACTGTAGAGTGGGTGCTGCTTCAGCAATGCACATCACAGCTACTCAGACCCTGTGAGGTTTTATGACATGCCTGGTCTGCCCTGCAACTATTCCCATCCCATGAGCCCCCCGATGAGCACTGCTCTTGCTTCAACTTCTGCAAAGGGCACTGCCGCTGCTTCAACTCCGGCAACAAGTACTGCCGCTATTCCAACCCTCTCCAGGGAGAGCGCAAACACAATCCTCACTGCCGCAAGTTATGCAGTCAAGTTTCCCGGCATTTGGGGAAATCGCAGAGGTCAGCACACCTGGAGTGCAGGGTATGAGTCTCGACCTGGGAAAGGAAGCTAAGTGGATAAAGAACGTAAGCCACAGCGCGTACCTGTCTGTGGGGAAGAACTGTGTACAAATCTGAATTATTTATTGTTTATACAAACTGCTGTTAGTTTACTCAAGGCAAGACTTCACAGTTACACCAAGTCAAGACTATAATTCATAAAAATATTTAAGCACATCCCTTAATTCAAGAATTCGAGTATCCTTTAATTCAGTGACATTTTTAACAGAGAATAAGAATTCTCCATGTGCTAAATGCTTTACTAAATAAAAGGAGTTTATTCTAATACATGAACCTAAAAATAAGTCTTCTTACTTACAGTGTATCTTGTTATTTCGAATAATACAGTTCTGCCATTTTTTAAAAGTATATTAGAAATTTTGTCTACTACCCATAAATATTCCATCTAGAATCTAGTGCAACATTGTCTGTGCACATCATATGTAAGCTCAGAGCCTATCCTCTGTCATGAAAGTTCTCACAGGGAAAACAGTTATCTAATCCTATCCTAGAGCATTATTTCAATACAGAACTGAAGTCCTGTGGGGGGAGAGTGATTGTATTAGCGAGGAAGAGGAACACAGATTCAAAATGAATGCTGTCATACACCAGCTTAAAAATAAAAAGTGTAAGAAGTAAAAGGGGAAATAAAGATCATCAGCTGAATAACAACATTGAGTCAGACATCATCTTCTACCTTCTTGCCACATAAGCTTCTACACAATAACCTTTCACCCTCCCTGATATGGGAGTCAGAGTGCAACTGGCCAAGTCAAAAGCTCTGTTTAAAGCAATCTGCATATCTTTTCCATTATGTCTGAATTTCTCTAATGCACAGCAGTACACAAGTTTGCAATACTGTGCTGTGGAGATGGACTTCATATTATTTTGATTAATAACATGATCACATTCTGCTTTTTGGAGGAAGGCTAATTTCCATTTGAGTACAAACAAAATAATTTTCTTACTTATTTTTCCTTATCCTCACAGACAGAAGTGAAAGGTGCAGCACGTCTGCTAAAATACTGGTTAAATTATCTTGAACAGAGAGGTGATTTGATCAATGCACAAAATAGGATTTCTTTTTTTTTTTATGGAGAGAAAAAATTAAAACTACACATGCCTCACATGGAAGTAATTGCCTTCCAAATAGGACTATCCAAGTAGTAAAAGATGTGTATGTATTTATGTTTGTGTATATATATATACAAGTTATGGCTTTTCATCTACAAAATAAGAACATTTTTCTAATCCTAGGAGTAGTGAAACAATGGGACAGGCAATCCAGGGAACTGTGGAATCCATAAATAGTCAAGAAAGAAATGATATAGTGCCTCACATGAGCAATACAGCTTTGGTCATCTATTGAGGTTGGTACTAATCTTAAATTTCTATGAACTCTGTAAGAAACAGGATGAGGATGGGATAAGTTGCTGGAATTATATTTTTCTTCAGAGTCAATAAAACTTGTATTAGAAACTGAAATACATTTATCACAAATCTGTTCTGCTTTTCCCAAACTTCTCAGAGGATCCCACTAGTTGTACAATTTCATAAGCCTTGTTTACAAGAAAGTAATTTAACTGATTTTACATCAATGGAAATGGGATCAAAAATACCTATTGGTTTTATCTTGGTTTTGCTGCTCTCCCTCGTAACAGCCAGGAAAGCCATTGCAGTAAGTTTTACAATACTTTTAATTATTTATTACATAACTCTGTCAAGATCTGAGGAAATATAAAAGCATTTTCCTTGGCATTACAGACACAGCTGTGATCGAATCTTACTTATGCAATTGGGAAAAATAAAATACCTGTCAAGGAAATCCTGAACAGTACATTTTTGAGCCCGAATAAATAATTTATTTATAGATATGTAAAAAAAATTATTTATTACTGTTTCAATATCAAACTACTACAGAAAACAAACAATCTAAAATTCACTCCCGCTTTCTTCTAGAAAGCATCAAAATTCCTACCATTTTATTAACCTTCAGATATAGCACGTACAGGTTTTTTTTTCAAGGACCATGTAGTCCTCAGTAAGTGGGCTAGAAATGTTATTGGGAATGAATATGAGGCCTTCGCCTTTCCAGATTACAGCTACAGTAACATGATGGTTGGCAGGAGAAATATCAACTAAATTGCCTCTCTCTTCAGGAATGGCTTTATACAAATAGCATGAGTTGGGAGAAGAAGATATAACTTTAAATTTTATTATTTGACTGCCTCCTTATATCCAGAACGGAAAAAAAAACCCAAACTGCAGGGGAAAAAAAAACAAACCAAAACAACAAACCAACACGAAAACAGGAGAATACGTTGCTTAAAAAATTTGAAAGCGTACATTCATATTGCACTGTAGTTATATCTTTTGAGTGTTGTTTGCTTATTATTCACACGAGATAAAAATGAAAGGAACCTCCTGCTAACACAGAAATAAGATCTATACTTATAGCAGTGATGCATTCCCCCATCCCTCAACAAAAAGAAATCCCATACTGGGTAGGAGGCAGATAAAAGAAGAGTCTTTCCTGGAGGGATGAAGAGATGAGATGGCCAAATGGGAACCTCTGAAATATACTTATTTTACATGTTTTAGAAGAATTTCTGTAAAAAAAAAATGCATATCAAAGTGAAAAAAATTGTAAAATACAGCTTTTTAACTGCATTAGACATAATTTCCAGATTTCCACAGACTAACTAGGCTTGGGCCGAGTCTTCATGTTAATCTAAGATCGTAACTTCTGTGTCAGACTTCAAGGAAAGAAATAGCACAAGATTTTTTCAAGAGTCCATGAAGTGGGAGAAGCTGATTATAAGTATTCTGTATATATTAAGGGCATGGTAGTGCCCTTCATGCACTCTTAAAAGCTGAAACAATGTAAACTTCTACCAAAAGACTCAGTGGTAAGGCAGAGAAGCTAAAAGATGAGAAGAACGGTAGTGGTGCTGAGCAGAAGAACGAAGTGTCATAGCAAGTGGAGCAAGAAACAGCAACGTCTGGCAGAGTGACAGAAGCCCTAGATTGCAGCACCAAAGCTCTGACAACTTGAATTGTGCCCTGTTGAACCGCAGGACTCCACAGTTCCCAAACTAAGGAAGGTTTTAGTTCAGGAGTAGGGAACAATCAGCTGGTCTAGCTGTTGTCTTGCCAAAGAGTATTGCAAAATTATTATTGCTATACTTAAGGAATTAGCCCTTACCTTATTTGTTTATGTTTAATAAAATATTACTTGTTAAGTCAATCAGTTTGCAAGAAGAAAAAATGTGCTCAGTGCTCTTGAGATTAATTCTGGCAGTTATCTAGGCATTTTACTGCATATCACTTTAAATTTCAACCTGGCCCTTGCTGTTGGCAGTTGTGTCCTTCAGAAGAGGTGCATTATATAGCTAACAGTTGGAACGATCTGCCTCTGATTACGATAAGTTTTATATCACTCATTTAATTTTGGTTATTCGAAATTGAGACACTGTGCTTTAACTTAAATATATGCATTTTCTCTATCAATAATTAATTCCTAAATTTTATAGCCTGTGCTTTATGGAACTTCCGAGTAGTGTATCCCTCAGCTTTTCAATCCATCCGTAACATTAAAAATGCAGCATCTGAATTTCCAACATATGCACTGCAGAGTAAAAATACAGTGTGCGGAGGGAAAGTGATTGCTTTAAAATACATCATGAGTTTAACCAGTAGCATTGTTGTGTTTCAGCCGAAGGGTGACTGTATATGAAATCTGAAAAGTACATTGTCTGAAGGCTTGAACAAATACTTCACAAAAATAAATAAGAATGTAAAAAAAAAAATCCATGGCTTTTAATACTTGCTGCAAGTACCACAATGGTTTGGTGGGCAGAAAGACTCATTCCACTCCCTTTCCCACTTTAATAAGTCTAGGGAAAAAGAAGGAAGAAAAAGAAAAGATGATAGTATTTCATATGCCCATTTTATTTAGAATGCTGTAGTGTACAATGCAAGATAAGCAGCAACACATGCTGTTTTGATATGGGCTGCTCTATCGCTACAGCAGAGCAGCAATATCCTCAGTAGCATTCTGCAAGCTGAGCTGAATCTAATCATCACTCAGTAGCCAAGGGGTGCACAGTACATCTTCTATTTAGTCTAAGTACTTATCACCAAATGCCACAGTCACTAGCATGCTTTTTTTCATTTAACAGAACAGACTGGCCACAGACCATTAATCAGAGCCAAATACCAAATGAGCAAACATGTGAGAAACAGAATTCAACCATGAAAAAAGCTTCGCAATTTGGTTAGTAACTAAATGACCTGCTAGGATAAAAAGGACCTACTATGGAACTAGATTACCTGGAAAAAAAGAAAATCTACTAATTGGGGTACAGTGCTTGGAGTTTGTTTTAGTGCTTAAATTAATTAATTCACACAAACTACATCAAGAATGGCATTCTAATAGTCTCTAGGTACCAGTGGGTCTTCTATAATTAATGCATGTGTCCAAGCTGATCTCTTGGAAAAGTTCAAACTAAAGCGTTAGTAACATGGTATACAGGAACTAAAGAGCTCCACAAAGTTAATGGAAAACTAGATGTGTAGGCACAGTTTTAGAAAGCCTAGAAATACAAAATGATAGGGTTCTAACAGCTGTAATTAACACGAGACTTTTCCCTCCTTCTCATTTTTTTTTCTTCACTTCAAGACATATTATAACCATGTGTCGTTTACTGCATACCATCAGAGGGAAACAGACAGGACGTGCCACAGAACAAAACTATTAATAGGAGTTCTTTAATTTTTTATTTTCTTTTTTCTTTAATTCAACCTAACCTAGCTCTAGAAACTGGCTTTGTGGCTTTGCACAAAGATGGAATAACCTGTAAAAAGGAATTTAGCTATGTTTTATGAGTTAACAGTATGCAACAGCACAGTCATTCTTGCATGAGAAGCACTACTCCATGATGTATATCCTAGACAAAGGATACATGAGCTGTCACAGCTCCCACCAAATTTAGATTTAGCTTTTAAGACCCCTATCAGAAAAAAAAATAATATTTGTATCCATTCTTATATATAGAGCCAGTAAATTTTCACAGTTAGAGTTTGAGGCAGACACAGGAGCAAGAATCATGCCACCTGATTCAGTGACAAGGCCATCCTTCTTCCTTCTGTAAAGCTGAGAAAAGTGATCTATCCTAAGCAAGCAGGGTTTGCACACTAAGGGACAAGAAGATAATTTCCTCAGGTAGCATATATGTATTTTATTGCTTTTTCAGGTCCACTTGGATCTACACATTAGAAAACACAGTGCCATATTTCTGAAATGATTGTTTAGTATGAAAGTGAAGCTGAATATGCAAATAATTACCTGGCTTAATAAAAAAACCAAGCATCTTTCTCTCACAAATTCAGGCATACTAGAATTATCCTCAAGACAAGCAATATAAGCCCAGAGAACTGTACTAAAATGTTATGATATAGTAAGGTGCGGTTATGGCAGAGAAACAACAGAAACACAAGTTACGTCATGTTTTTGGGGTTGGTCTACCTCCCTTCTGCTTTACTTAAAGTTATTTTTTTTCTACCATGCTCACAGTAGTACTTTGAATCTCAACGTTCTTCTCTTCATGTTTTCTTCTGGAAAATCAGACACATTATCTTCTGAAAACTGCTTCAATACTACCTATTCTGCTGCATATACTCACTGCTACTGGACTTCCCAGCCACTGCTTTTCCCTCTTATTATAAGATACTACTAATGCTGCAATCATTAATATTGTCTTTTATCATTCATTTTGTGGTTTAAAACACATTTCTCATTTGAAAGAGCCTTCCAGCTGACTGACATTCTTGAGGTAACGAGAACTAAACATAGCTTGACTTGCTATGAGCACAGCTCCACACAGCCCTTTTACTCCCTTGCCGTTCACCTTTTTGTGAGTCTAATTCATGCCAACTATTTTTCAAATCCCTGACACAAACTTGAGTAAATTTTCTGTACTAAAGCTGACTGGATTTTCCAGTCAATACATGCTGCGGAATCAAGCAGAGGCAGATGTGGAGACTCAAAATTAACACCTTCAGCCATGAAAAGAGCAGATTTTCAACTAATTAAGTTATAGTATTTTCTGTTCAAAAGGAGAAATCATCACCTACAGAACACGACTAAATGTTTATCCCAAGGCCCACATTTATGCAT
>NW_010430057.1:53514-57062 GCF_000710305.1 Buceros rhinoceros silvestris
CAGGAACCCACATATGCCCATTGTGAACTTTTTTGAAAAAGTTAATTTGCTAATGTTTGTATTCAGCAAAAAGTATTTGCCGAATTTCTTTGATTTTGTTGATCTCTGAGTTAAAAGAAGCAAATAAAAATATTTGTGGTTTTTGACATTTTGAAACCACAGTCTGTTTTTTGAAATCTTACAGAAATGTCAAAACTTAACTAACACTAACAAAGGATAGACATCTAAGTTGAAAATCCCATCTGTGAACCAAAACAATACTTTCTCATTTTATCATCTATGATGGAACTCTCTAAAAAGAGAAAAATTAAAAGATGTTAAATTCCATTATGCAGATTGATGGTATGTATGCAGCACACAGTTATTCTCAGTTCTACTTTTGTCTGTGTAATCAAAATCCCCTCAATAAATCTGCACTTTGAGTAGAAAGGAGATCTTTAGCAACCATGCTAAGAGAGCAAGCACACGCACTTCCCTAGTGCTGCATTACCACAGGCAACAGAACAAGACATAAAGCAGAGATTGACTTCAATTGTATGCTTTGTTTTAGAAGCATTACCAGAAATTTCAGCTTTTAATCTGTCAACTATCTTTGAAACTAGAAAAGCAGAAAAGAAATCATCATTTCTCATATTTTCCAGAGAAAAAAAAGACACTTAGCTTGCCCATTTCATTGCCATTACTTTATCTCTAACTCCAATATGCTTTAGCTTACAGAAAGTGTTTCTGCACGTTTAATTTATTTTTTCCTCTACTTTCTTAAACTTACATCTTTAAAATAGTTAAAAGCCTCATTGTGTATTGTTACAATTGAGACAAATTATGACAGAAGACTGGGACTGGATTCAGAATTGACATAGAGGAAAGTCATATACCTTCATATACTTTCTGTATAAGATTACCTTTAGCATTTCAAATGTTTTCAGTTTTTGATATTCACCTTAATTACTGAATCTTGATGTTTTTCCTTTAGTTATATTACCAGAATGCATTTTCAAAAATCCCTGCGTGGTACATTCTGCTTTTACACTAAGCAATGAGAAACCTTCCAATCAAATTCTTTCATTTTCTCTTCTCCCTTTTGTTTGTATCAGTTGACCATGAAATATTTGAAAACATAAACTGTTCTTCATGCAGGCATTCAGAGAGACAGCTACCATGAAGGATTATCATTAAAAGGATCTTCTCAAAAGGGAGATTTAGCTCCTGAATTTAGTTCTTACAGCTGCGATATTAAGCTTCCGTCAAATGATAGGTCTGAACTGAAATACAGCAGCAGGCTAAAATTGTAGCCAAGAATCTCTCCTTTCATTAGTACCCTTATTAGCATTTTGGGGATGAGTAATTATTATCCATGAAATAACACAGATACAAAATGAAAAAAATGTTGAGTATAAGACGTTGCCAAGAAATGCTCAGTGTCTTACAACTTCCATGTAAAACTTCAGATTTCTCAGAAAAGAACAGATGAGAACATGGCCTGTATCATAGTTTATTACAAAATCTAAAAAAGGTTAATGGTCGTATAAAAGGGGAGGGAGGGGGGAAGTCATTTAAATACCATATTGAACTGGCAGTATGTTAGCAACTTGCTTTACTTACTGATTAATAGCAGCTAATTAAAATATCATCCCTCTAGAACTTTAACAGCTCACAGCTTTCACTCTTCTTTCTGAAGCATACAACGTTTGGATTTCTTCCCAGTATAACTGCTTCAGTAAAAGCTGGGAACAAAATACATTGAAACCCCAAACAAACCAACATGTTATTTATTTAGAGGATTCTTTTAATTTTTCTGTTACAATATTACAATCAGTCTCTCAACTAAAAAATCTCTGAAGAGTCACTCTAAGTATTCAAGAACCAGAACAGCCTTTCCTTGAAAGAGCAGGAAAGCAGACCTGGCAGGACAAGGCAATCAGAGTCCTTTTAGTGTCTCCAGCTTGCCGTCTGGAGACAATTCCTTCCCCAGTTTATACACCAGTACTCATTGTGCTTCAGGATCAGTCTCAAGTTTTGTAAGCTCCCATGGAACAACAATGCAAGGAGCAATTGAAAGCATCGACCACAGTTTCCAAAATGCATACATGCTACCCAGTTAGTCAGCATTTAAAATAGAAGCAATAGCCAAAGTAACCTCAAATTACTTCAGCTGTCATTTAAAAATATGAAAATATAACCCTCCTTTTGTCAGTAAATTAACTAATGAATACCAAAAGCAAGACTGTCTCCATGGTTTAACAATGCTGATAATGCTACTTAAAAATATATCTTGATTAATTTTTTCAAATCTGAGCATTAAAGTTAGATTGTTTTTTTCCACTGACTTTCCTGGCAAGTCTTACTATTCACATTTCAACATCACCTGCAGGCCTTTTTGTTAAGATTGCCTAAAAAAAGGTTGTTTTCAGCTTGTAGTCAGCAGAACTTTCACACAGGTTGGCAAAACAAAATGCAACTCCTAGAAATGTACTTATTTTCTTCTTTTGTTTACTTTTACTAGAAGGAAGACAGATTCTCCCAGACACCACTCAACTGCAAGCATGGAAGGTGGATGAATTTGTGCCACAAGGTAGCTGTGTTCCTTGAGAAGCAGTGATTACAGAGCATCATTTGATGAGCTAGTGTTTATAAGGCAAATTAGAGCAAAACAATCATATTTCTCTGTCTTTTCATATATACTAACTGGATGTCAGACAAATCACTTCACCAGTCCAATAATTCTGCTTTGTTAACTTGTTCAAAGAAAACATGAAGAAGAAAGTAGTTACACATATTTAAGTCATAAACTGCATTGAGATAACTATACTAAACTTCTGTAGTTTGTAGTCATCCAGGGAAAAAACTTAAGCATTTGTGAAGGGAAAAAACTCACACACAAACCAAACGATCAAACCATATTGTCTAGATATCAGGTTTAAACTTCTGGAGATGGCATCACTGAAAAATTCCTCTTTCCAAATCGATATTCAAGAGTATAATACCCTTATTTATGCTTGGAACCTGCTCCAAACTGATCTCACTGTTTTCAGTGGGAAATCCAGACCACTAAGCTTGAGTAAGAGTGGTGGAATCAGATCACAGTCTAGAGTGCTTTATATTTACACAGCAAATGTGTTTTAACATGTGAAACACTTTACATAACCATGAGATTGCAATCATCTCTTTCATATTATATATCCTTCGTATGCCATCTCTTTGATAAGCAGTTATGAACATCACATATTAGAATTTTCAAATTATATCAGACTCGCATTAAGATAAACTGGTGAACATTTTTCCCATTTACAAAACAATACACTGTAAACTGCGTGAAGCATGTTCACAATTAATGCTATGAACAATTAGGTTATGACTGTTTCTTGAGACCTTGGCTACCACTACAGTTCCAATTAAATTGCAAGTGCTCAATCTCTTTCTAAAGGAACTGCAAGTTCAGAGGACTAAATTAAATACAGTAAATTTGTTTAATATACAATGCTGATAGAATTCCCAGTGTATAATCCCATGTGAAATAACTAAGTTAATAAATATTTTAGTATATGCTT
>NW_010430057.1:57154-63361 GCF_000710305.1 Buceros rhinoceros silvestris
TTTGATTATATTTATCTGTATAAGTATCACAGAACTATTTTTTTCATAACCAATAGGGAATTATATTTAATGCTGTGATATGCATGATGCTACCTTGCATCTGCTAGAAGCACTCGAGCACTAGGCTTCGCTTTGACAAGTTCCTCTGAGTTTAAGAAAGGGGACTATTCAAAATGATAAGGATTAACCACAGAAGTTCAGGGGAATTACTCTACTGCACTTTATTCTCAAAAATTATTGAACAGAAGTGATGGAAAAAAAATCACCAGTGCACAATTTCTTTAGGTCTCACAGAAGTCAAATGTCAGGTGTTCACTATTTTTTATGGCTGTAGAAAAGCACTCTTGATTCTTTTGTCTCCTTTTAACATTCGACTCCAAGAACAGTTTCATTCTATTTCCATTTTCATCACAAATATTCGCAGTTTGCTCCATTTCCAAAGTCTCTGTTTAGTTTGTTTATAGAACTAATCTGTATCAATGTTTGTCTGTAGAACTATAGAGCAGTCCGTCTGTTTGTTTACAGAACTCATCTTTATGAAATGCCTGCACTGACATATAAAGGTCAGGATCTTTCAAATCCCCTTCTCCCCATCAAGATAACATATTGAAGAAGCAGAAAGGTAAAGGCTATACTGGTTATAGGGAAGAATTAAAACCTTCATTCCCTCCCTCCACATAAGGCTTCCACATGCTATTTAAATATACAAATAGGAGGAACAAAGACTGTGCAAATGGCTATTGAGTGATACAGTACATTCTACAAGTTTTCTTCTCTGAGATCTTATTAGCTGACAGGAGGAAAATGGCTCAACGGTCAAACACAAATATAGTGACAGCCATATCTTAGAAGTCATTTTATCAATTCCTTAACCAATTTCTTTTGAAAAGAAAGGTTTTTATATTTAGTGCTATAAACACAGCTCCTAATCTATTATTCTCTCGGAAATTTGCTTCCAATTACACTGAATTTTCTATGCCCCTCAGAGAACATACTCAATTCAGCATACACATGCAAACAAACAAACAAACAAAAAAAGTCTAACCCATTATAAAGGGGGGAAAAAAAAAAAAAGACAGTATTTAAAGAATAGAAATTGAAAACAAAAAAACACTATGGAACTTGAACATTGCAATCTTCCTACATCACTTTATGGGCTACTAACTTCATTAATAGAATTGATAAAAGAAATTCAGAAATTAAACATTACTTTTTTGTTTTCCATCAGTTCTGTTCAGCTGGAAAGTTTCCATTTTTGTATGCCTCCAGTTCCCCTTTTGCAGTATTTTACACTGGGAAAGTTATCTCTTGTAGTTAGACATAGCTTTTTACGATCAGAAATAGCACCATATTTAAATAAAAATATTCAATCCATACTTCTTTAAAAGCACAAGAATTACACATTTGAATCCTTCCTCTTCTTTGAGAAGAGCTGTAATTCATCACTACTGCTATTACTTGTAACTGATGAACACATACAGCTGAGAACATCTTGAGGGAAATAGATATAACTTTCAGAAATGGAGTAACAATGACACGGACCAATTATCTAGGACTCTGAGACTTACTACCCAGGACATAAAGACAGAGATGGAATCAACAGAATTTCTTCTCATGGATGCTTTTGAATTACTATCTTAGGCCTTCATGGCTCTCTCCTGTGAATCTCATCCCTCATGGGAGCATTCAGGGATCTTAGACTCATAATTCTGCACAGAAAGCCTGGAAAATCAGTAGCCACTGATGCCACAGCAGTTGCCATGCTCCTGAAATGAACATCTTGAGAGACACATCCTCAGAGTGTAGGGGAAGTAAGAGAAGTAGGGAAATCTTTGATGAAATAAAGAAACTTGCCAAGTCAGTAGCTGATAAACAGCAATTTTAGTGCCTTCAGCATCCAGAATGTCTACTCTATCCAGAGATGCAGGCAGATTTGCACTGCCTGATACAATCGGCATTGCTGTAGCAGGACTAACATGCATACTAGTAGCTACCTAGGTTATTACTATGCAAGCCGCATTTACATAGGGTGCACTCACAAGTCTGAACTCCAAGCAAGAACGTTCTTCTGATATACAAAAGACATTCTTTACTACTTACTGAAACAAAACTCATGACAGATGTAAGATTTGCATTTGTTTATAGTTCTCATATTTTTTAATGCAAATTAAGTATATTCTTCATCAAGGCATGTCATCAGTTGTATTCCTAGAGGAAAATAAATTAATAGAAACAGCTCTTATTTTAAATTCTGATTTCTTGTCAACAAGACGCCATGACATACCAGCTCCAATGAAGTCAGTTCCTTTGATTAGTTTATTCTGTTCCCTCCTCCTCCATCACAATATCGGATTGACTTAATGGCTTACTTTAGCAAATGGAAACAATTAAACTTCTATCTTTTTTTCTTACTAAAGTATCTATCACATCTGTTTAGTTAGGATTTTTTTTTTAAGGTAAAGTTTTCCATTCCTTTTCCTATATTTGAATCACTGGTTATGAGAGAATAATATTCACAGAAAAATGGAAGTGATTGGGTTGACTGAATGGATTCATTTTCATTTCACTATGTCTATTCAGTATTGATGAGCAGTATATTTAATATAGGTCATTAAATGCTCCTTTCTGCATTTGAGTAAGTCAGGGCTTGGATAACCAGCAATGAGCTGGTTATCATCCCTGTTCTACCAACACTATAGCAATTAGTACTTCTGCAACCCAGCAGCACATTCCTTCTTTTGGCTTCTTTCATTCTTCTATCAAAATTAACCAACTAAAATACTTAGAACTGTTTTGGAAGTCTCATTTCCACCCAGAGAGATTGAAAATATTGAAACTGCATTAAAAACTTAGGCAAGAGAAAAAAGCCACAAGTAAACCAGCAAATTAATTGGTGTTAGAAGGGGTAGTTTCTGTTATGTTAAAAAAACAAGAGTAAAAGTGATAGCATGCAAAAAATATGCAATTAACCTGTCAAAATCGTTCCCTAATAGCAGTCAAAGAATTACCAAGATTCCAGATCGAACCAGAAATTTTGGAATGGAATATTTTCAGTGACAATGGGTAGAAGATGAAAAATTTGGTTATACTAAAGTTTATTTATCAAAATATCTGAAAACAGCAAGGAATGTATTTCCTAAATGAACAGTATGACCAGGTGCAGTGTTTCCGTCCAATAACAGATGGAACAGACTGGAACAGACTGGTTAGTCTGTTGAGACATACATTTACAATAGGGGTGCTCTTTGATTAGCCGTTTAAGGAACATAATAATGTTATGTTCCAGCACAAATACCTTTAATAGTGTGTCCCAGTGCGGTTGGGGTTTTTTTGTTGGTGAGGTTTTTGTTTGGGTTTTTTTTTGTTTTTTAAAGAACAACCTTCAGCAATACAAAAGAGTACAAGGAAAACTTCTCAAATGCAACTGACTCATCACTCGGTCACCTAGACCAGTATCATCCTTGTGTCTCATCTGGCAGCACTGTGAGTTTCAAAAGTTCTGTACAGGTAAGTTAAGCAACATATGCATAACTGATTTCCTATTTTCTAGACAAAGTAAAAAAATCAATTTGGGTCATTTAAAAATATCTCTTTGGAAAAAAAAAAATCCCACTCAATTTGAGGGATTTTAGAACAAATCCCAACAAAAATGTAAGTTGCCAATTCCAGAGTTGGGTTGTTTTTTGTTTGTTTGTTTTCCTTTTCTAAACCAAAATGATACATGGTTTAAAGTCAGACAGCAAAACCCAAGCAGACTGGATGATCACTTCCTTTCAGTTGTGGCTGTAGGTATTCTATTACACAAGTACAGCTGGGGTGTAGGAGCTAACTGCTGTTTTGTGCATTTGTGCAAAAGTATCAGTATGATCATAGCAATATCTCAGAAAAACCTATGTGTAGCCCACTGGACCTTGCTGTGATAAGCAAAACTGATAGCAGTGCAGTCCCACATCACAGGCTAATTTACAGATTTTTACCAGGGTACAGAAAAAATACGGCTGTTGTACAAATTAGCTGTTAAGGAATTATGACTCCAAAGACTACTTTGCATTTTCTCCACCAGTAAGAAACAATATCCTTCAACATTCTTAACTGAGCTAGAAAGAAATCTCTTTCCAAGAAATTGAGCCACAGAGAAAATGAAAAAGCTGTGAGAAAACTGGAAATTATACTTAAATTTTTAAACTCCCAGGCTGCTACCTCAATTACAGGCAATACCACCTGTGGTATCTTACATTGGTGTACCTCCTTGAGGAGTTTATTTTCTTTCTGTGATGTCATTAGCAGTGGAGTAGGAAAAAAAATTATATATACACACATAACAAATATATATTTATCCAGTAAGAGTACATTGTTTCTGCATTGAGAAAAGAGTAACAACCCACAACGGCACTGAAAAAAGATGATCTGATGTCCAAGTCTAGATGTAACCTTATGCACATTTGAAGAGGCTTGCCTGGGATTTGCTATGTGAAACAGCTTTGGGTGTGCTTCTACTCTTAACACACAAGGTATGTATTTCCAAAAGTAAGCATCTCATCCCAAGTCACAGGTCTTTAGGTTTGATTGCATCTGTACCATCCTTTGTCTTCTCAGGTGAGAAGCCCACAAGGGTGTTCTCCGCTCAAATGGACTTCAGCAAATACTTCCAGCTGAATGAAACTGATCTTGGAAGGATCTATACCATAAGCAAATGATATATAAGTGAGAAGCTGGTAAAGCAGTACCAATTATTGAAGTCTCTGCCTCTGTGTCTGCATGAGTCTTTGAATATTAATTACGTTTTGGCTACATGTAAAGCCTTGCCACTCTGTTATTCACCTCAGTCCTTCTCAAGTACCATCACCACGCTAACAATCATCAATGTGAACTAATGGTAGAGATACCACAACCATACATTTGAATCTCAAGTAGTCCAACAAAGCCTCTTTACAGAAGTAAAAATAACACGAGCTCACTTCAGCATTTATATGCAAGATCATTTGTAATTGTAGAGTCAAAAAAGATGAGCTAGAACAGTTGAAATAAATTGAAATAGTAACATTTTTCTGTATGTACTGCAAATGGCTTTTCTCTTTAGCTTTAAAATAATTGAATGATTTCCACTGAGGAAAAAAGACTCAAATTCAGGAACATGGGTTTTAATTTGGCAGGGGAAAAAAAAGGGATCAAAATATTAGGCCTTGAAACAGAACAACTAGCCATAGAGAAACTAGCACCCCTCCATAATTAAAGTTATGAAATTCACATTCCCAGTGCTTAGGAAATTATAAAATTTAAACAGCTAAACTGAATTCCAGAAAGACTTCACTCCTTTCTCTTTTTATGTGTAACAAGCATTGACTGCCTTTCTTGTAATGTCCTGAGAAACTCTTTCACTGGTGTTATTTCATGCCTTCAGATTGATTTTTAACTAAAAGTTGATTTCAGCTATATTTTGTTTTCTTATTAGGGACAGAAATTATATAGTATGGCCCAAAAGAGAGTACTGAGATACTGCAGCTTTGCATTTGTATTATTTTATTGTGATTTTCAAAGAAAAAAAAATCACTAAAATTGTTTTAATCTTATTAATAATGTTGACAGAAAGAAATCATTAAAAAGGATTTTTTTAATGTCAAACTCAGAAAACACTATCATAAAGAAGCCAATAAAAACATAAATAAATCAGAATACTTCAAGTATTATTAGTAATATTACAAGAATAGAAGTTTACTGGAAAAAATATTCATGTACTAGGGTGTTCTACTACAGTTACAAAGTTAGAAGTAGGAGTGGGAATTATGCAGCTACACAATGTGTTTTGATAATTTCTTAGTCGACTCCATGCAGTGGCTTGCATTAAATTGGCAATGCTATAGCCATCCATCTGATAATCATAAATATTACTGTGTATTTTAAAAAAAAAAAAAAAAAGGGGATCCTCATTCCATATTTCAGGATCAAAAGTACATTGCCAAAGCATCAGCACACATTCCTCAAAAGGGTCCATTCTAACCAGATGACACGTGATATTCTCTACATACGCGCTGCATCTATTTTGTACATTCTGTCTTAGAAATTTGTCATTTTACACTTAGCAATTTAGAATACATATTAACACTGATCTGACAACTCTTAAGACACTGTTACGGGTCGAGGGTCCGAGGTACCCACCCCTCGAATAACCGTAACGATTCTGTCTGCCTTATTAGAAGCAGAAGGATT
>NW_010430058.1:0-271 GCF_000710305.1 Buceros rhinoceros silvestris
GGCGGGGATCCTTGCGCGCGCCCTCGGCCGTCGGTGACGGGCGGGTGTCAGTCACGCAGGACGAGGAGCGGGGCAGGAGGTGTGGGGCCCACAGCAGGAGGGGACAGGGGGCTGTGTCCTGGGACCGGCGGCGGGAGCCCCGTGATTTGGGTCACTTTACCGACAGGGCTTGGGAGCTGGACAGAGAGCGGAGCGGGAGCTGCAGCCGGCTTGGTGCTGTGCTGCGCTGCGGCTGCTTACAAACACCGCGGCGGGGGGGTGGCGGGGGGGG
>NW_010430058.1:401-4747 GCF_000710305.1 Buceros rhinoceros silvestris
GGGTTCGGCGAGGTTGAAATAGCCCCTTTATAAGGCCTGTGAGTCTCTGGTGGCAGTTGAGCAAGGCTTTCTCTCAACCTGGGTCAGTATTTGATCGGTTACCCGTTCCTCCAGGTCGTAGGTTTTCTTGCTTTTGACTGGGACTCTGTTCTCCCAGACAGAGGAGTGTCTCCTTGCTCACCAGTTTCTTAGTTGCTTTCTTCTTGGTATGTCAGGATTTAGGTCCTTTTTTTCTTGTCTGTGTTATTTTTATAGTCTTTCACACTGCAGTAGGTTGGTTCCTTTAATTACTTGTTTTTCAAATATTTTTACCAAGATCTCCCTTGACTACTACTAAGCTGTTTCTGTGCCCTGTTTTTAATCTTTAAACTGATCTTCTGCCCTCCTTAAGCCGTCCAAATCAAACCTAATGGGTTCGGGTTAGAGCTGAAAAAGCTGACTGTGAAGCTTCCAGGTTTTTTCCCCTCCGTCCAGTCTCTTAGAAAGACCTTACACGTTAGAAAGCATGTCATTAATAACAAACTACTTCAGGATATAAACTTTGCTTGGCTCCACTTTAAGTTGTTTACTGTAGAGCACAGAATCTGCTTACTATGAAAAGCAGTAAGTAAGCTTTGGAAGAAGAGAGTTATCAATAATGCATCTGTATTTGGGTTGTAAAATCAGATGTTCCAAGAGTAGAATTGGTTGAAAATAAATTTTTCCAAGTTTTATTTTAACCTCAAGGTAGTGCCTGCTTAGAAGGCAGGTTTTTTGTCTTTTCTGGTATGAATGGCACATTTCACATGTTTGGGACTAGGTGACATATCTCCCAGACATCTAGCCAGGCAAACAAACAACATTAAAAATAGTAAGTACCTATAGGAAAAACAAAGGAGTCTTTCGTACACACATATAAACCATTGTTTCTGTGATAAAAGTATGAAAGGGACTTCTCTGTCCTGAGTGGGCAGAGACTTTAATTGTAGATGATGACTGCAGCGAAGTGTAGTGATGGAGTCACAACTAGAGGTTCCGTTAAAAAGAAAAAGAAAAATTAATACCAGGTCTTATTATTGTTTTCAGTGTTCTCTTGTCCATTCCTGACTCCTCCATCACATAAAACAGGTGTGCAGTTATTGATGTTCTCCGTCACGTCTAAATAGCTTGCCTCCTTTTTCATCCTTTCTGCCTTCCGCTCCATCCTCCCAGAAATTCACTTGTCTCTGTGTTGTTCCATTTCTGCAATCTTTGCATTATCCTTTGTTGTCTATTTGTAATATCGCCCCAGTTTACTGACAGGTCCCTACGCGAAGGCTTTGAGGCTCCATTATGATGTACTTGAAATTTATTGATTATGGCTGTAATGTAGTAGTATCCATCAGCATTTACTGAGGTTGCAAACATCTCTGCGCTGGGATCAGTGTAACAGGAGGCACAGATTGTGTTGAAAGTAGGGTTTTCATTGCTATTGAAAAATTCTGCTTGGAATCTGGCCATCTCCTCTCTGTTTGCTACTCTCCCATTAGCACCCTGGTCTGTCATTCCATTCCCTCATTTTCTACTTTGCTCTGCATGCACATCCACACAGAGCTCTTAACAGTCTTGTGTCCTCCCTATTTCAGCTGTCCTTTTGCCCTGCACTTGTCCACTCTCCATCTTTTCCTCTGCCTGACTTCTCACAGAAGTTGTTCCTTTACTGGCACTGACAGTGATGGATTAAGGATGGAATTATTTATCTACAGTTTGTAATCCAGGCAGAATCACAAGCTGCTGTTAGCAGTCCACAGGGGTTGCTGCTGAATAAATTGGAATACTGGTAGCTGTGCTCACTGAAGCTTCTGTCATCTTGAATACGTGAGGAAGAGAGGGGAAGAGAAACCCCGTGGATTTAAAAACACCCCAACATCCAACAGCAGAGGATGATGTCCTTACCCTAGAGAAGTGTTTATTAGGTTAAATTCTGTATTTACCAGTGAGGAGAAAGAGAGCACTCTTCTTTATTCACACATTTAATTTCTTCCTCAACTAAAGTAAAATTCCTATTCCCCCCTAGAGAAGGAAGCTCTCCTTCTCTGTGTGAGCAGGGTAAGTTGCTCTGACAGCCACAAGACCCTGAAATTTGAAGTCATGTTCCTTTAGGCAATGATCACAAACCAGCAGATAAACCGCACTAAGTGTGTATGTGCAGCTCGCGTTTCATCGAGAACTGCAGAAGGCAGGGCTGGTGGAACTGCAGCTCCAGGAGGAGTGGCAAGGAATTTCAGGGGCAAGATAAGGCTTTACAATGAGGATTAAACTGAGGCCATCCAGTCTTTTGGGGTGACGCATGGCTTCTTCAGGTTCTGTCGGGTGCTGCGCAGGTCATTTCATTGTCTCCTTCACAACATATCCCTGTTAAAAAGTGGTTTTTGTGAGGCAGAATTCACTGGTTTTCCTAGGACTTGCTTTTATAGCTATTCATGTACAGATGCAAACATTCTGGATATGTTCAGCTGAGCAGTAACTTGGACATGCTGCCTGATAAAAACTACCATGGAAGTAACAACATGGCTTGCCCTGGAGTAAGCCATGCTTCTCAGGAGGGCATTAACATTGAGGGCAGGAATTAGTAGGTCTTTCTGTAAGAAATCTCTTAAATAGAAAGGGTTTAATCGGTTCTTTTTTAATTCTTATGTTACTAAAAGGAAACAGTGTAACAAAGCAACATGAGAGGTATCTTGCAAATGGATGAATATTCAGAGTTCATGCAGCTTTTTAAATCTATATAGGTTCTTACAGAATTGACTATGAGTGTTTGCTGGTATGTCCGGAGAGCTTTGAAAACTGCAAGAATGGTTGTGTAAATTCCGTTGTAGATTTACGCTCTTGACACTTTGCCTGAGCAATAGGATAAATAGAAACTTCATCTATTTTGAGGGCTACTTCATTTGGCATCCCCCCAAATCACCTCTTATTTCTCTTCATAGTGGGACTATTAGCACAGAAGTCTGAATCTGGATGCTTTCTCTATCGCTGCTGGTAATGGCATTATAGTTCCAGGTCTTCAGATTTTTTTCTCCTGTGGTAGGGACTGAGATAGGGATATGAAGGCTTTTTGGCTGAGACTTGGTGCACTGAAATGTAAGATGATTATGAAATGGTTGGATCAGCCAAAGGATTTGTTGGCAGTTGCAGCAGCACTTCTGACTGATCTGTCATTTCTTTCTGGTCTATGCTGGGCAAGTGGAAGTTAGAAATGAATGGCGGTTGTGGCATCAGTGAAAAGTGGTGAGTTATTAGACGTAGGGTAGGTACCTCTGCAAGGCTGTAAACTTGGTTTGAGTGTGCTAGTTGTAACTCTTATGTCCTCTATTCCAGTGAATACAGAATGAGAGATTTCTCAAGGATGCATTCAAATCCACCAGGATAAAGATAAGGAGAATTTTTTGAGAATAATTATTCTGCATATGTCTGGAAAAATTCCAGCTTGAATCTGTCTTTGATTCTTCTTGCACATGGAAGCTAGGAAGTGTGCTGGGAGCAAAACCTGAATTTTATTTATTTCTCAACAACATACCCCAAAGCATTGGATGTGAGTAGTTGATCAGGGATCTGGATCTTCATACGGCAAGTCTTACTGTTGTACAGATCTGTCCATGGGGAGGGATGTGTGACAGACTGAGGGCTTGCTGTGGCCTGAACCTTTCTCAGCCGCGAGCACGCTATTATTGGAGCAGTCATTGTCACGCTCTTTCGCACAGCATTGTGCATGCAGTGATTGGGTGCTGGTAGGTGAGCGCTGAGTGCATCATGGGGAAGGGGTTAATCTGCCGAATACAGAATATATGAATACACAACATCTTTAAACGATCTACCCATAATTCCAGCGTGCCAGTCATTATAGGTGATGATGACTCTGATATCAGCTGGGAATCTTTTTTTGGATGTCTAGCTGCTGTCTGCTTAGAAAGCAGCTGCTAGGTTTGCACTAATGCTGTACCTTATGTTAAAAGCTGTAAGACAGAGTACATTCCAATCATGAGAGTTACTAAAAAATAAAAGGTTATGTTTTGGTTTATATATTTCTATATTTATGTTTTTAGGGTTTGAATACTCAAGGTTTTCTCTGCAGGCATGACAGCTAGAATTTTTTCCCCCCTTGCTGAAAACTGAGAGTCAGCCACGTGGCTCCAGGACCTGGAGGTTTAATGGAAAAAGGAGAGAAGTACTTAAGTTTTCAGGAGTTTACAACACTCTGTTTTCTATCATCTCCACTTTTCTAACAGGTTAATGCTTAGGCACAAGCTTTCCAGCTTATCCATGTCCTTTCTTTTCAAGGTCAATTTATTGTAAGATATTTATATTATATTGATAAGATATTTATA
>NW_010430059.1:0-265 GCF_000710305.1 Buceros rhinoceros silvestris
GGAGGGGGTTCCTGGGGCCCCACCATCAATTTGACACAGTTTTGGGATCCTACCACCACTCTTCACGTAGTTTTGGGGTCCCACCACCAATTCCACATGGTTTTGGGGTCCCACCACCCCTCTCGAGGCAGTTTCGGGGACCCATTATCCCTCTGAGGTCCACTGAGTGGGTCCCACCGATGTAGTTTTGGGGTCCCACCACCAATTCCACGTAGTTTTGGGGTCCCACCACAACACTTGACGTAGTTTTGGGGTCCCACCACCA
>NW_010430060.1:0-227 GCF_000710305.1 Buceros rhinoceros silvestris
CGTTGATGAAGCTGTGCTCCTCCCGCGAGTGGATGCTGGTGAGGTGGCCGGCGCGGCGGCGGCAGTCCCGCTCCGCGTCCTCCCAGGAGCGCCGGCGGGAGAAGTACCGGTAGCAGTGACCCTGGAACTTGTGCCAGTTGTGGTCACAGCCCTCCGTGTCTGCGGAGAGATGGGGACGGTGGGGACAATGAAGGAGAGACACCCCCCCCCAGCACCTTGGCAAGGAT
>NW_010430061.1:0-457 GCF_000710305.1 Buceros rhinoceros silvestris
TTCCCCCGCTCCTTCAGTGCCTGTGCCTGCGGGGGGAGGAAGGTGTGAGGAAAAGAAGGGGTTGGGGAGGAGGCCATGAGAAGGAGGCAGGTGAGAGGAAGAGGAGGGGCATGACCAGGAGGAGGCGGGGGCGGGAAGAGGAGGGGCATGACAAGGAGGAGGCGGGGGCGGAGAGGAAAAGCCATGAGGAAGATGAAGGAGCACGAGGAGGAGAAGGGAGTGATGAAGAAGAGGACCATGAAAAGGATGAAGGTTTGAGGAATGAGAAACAAGAGAAAAGGTGTGAGGAAGAGCACGGGCCCAGAGAAAGTAAAGAAGAGAACAAGTGAAAAGAGCAAAGAAAAGTGGGAGGAAGATGACAAGTATATATTCCTCTGATCTGTAAATGGAGAGAACTCTTAATTAGTGTCCAATAGCGATTATCATAGCCGATGTCGCAGCTGCCGTGCTGTTTTTT
>NW_010430061.1:591-868 GCF_000710305.1 Buceros rhinoceros silvestris
AGGAAAAGGACCACAAAAATGATGATCAAAAGAAAGCAGAGAAGTGTGAAGAGGAAGATGTGAGGAAGAAGAGGGACAAGGGCAAAGTGAGGAGGATGAGGAAAGCGTGAGGAAGAGCAGGAGGAAGGTGGGGGGCCATGAGGAGGGGAAGGGTGTGAGGAAGATGACAGGATAAGAAGGAAAGTGATGGAGCACCGGAGGGATGAAGATGTGAGGAAGATGAAGATCAGGCCATGAAGGGGGTGACGAAGAGCAGGGAGCAGGGGAGGAAGAAGGC
>NW_010430062.1:0-3639 GCF_000710305.1 Buceros rhinoceros silvestris
TCTGTCGCTCCAGTTGCCACGCTGTTCCTCTTCGAGCAGCTCCTCTCAAGAAATGAAGGTTAGAGTCGGTATGTGTGTGTATATGTATATATGTATATCTACTAGATTTGGAGACACACCATACATAACTCTGCTGTCTCCTTTGAGAGCATGCATAGAATCAGTCTTGAGGAGAAAAGACAGCGCAGAAAGAACCGTGCCTCGACTATACCACCCAAGGAGACCTTCCAGTGTGCTCTTTGCTATGTATATCTACTAGATTTGGAGACACACCATACATAACTCTGCTGTCTCCTTTGAGAGCATGCATAGAATCAGTCTTGAGGAGAAAAGACAGCGCAGAAAGAACCGTGCCTCGACTATACCACCCAAGGAGACCTTCCGGTGTGCTCTTTGCAACCGATCTTGCCTATCCCACATTGGCCTTTTCAGCCATCAGCGCACTTGCAGTAAGCGTGGGTAAAGCCCTTCCCAAATCTGCGTCCATGAAGCCAAGCCATGATGATGATATCTATTTATGTATTTATTAATATCTCTCTTTCTCTCTCTCCTTTCCGACCAGTCCTGTTCAACTTTAAATGATTGCTTTATGGGTTTAATTGCATTCACTCTTAAAACGCTTGTGTTTACACGCCTTTTAAGTTCAAACCCGTGTTTGTTTCTCCTTTGCCTGAACAAGGCCTAGAAAAAGCCTTAACGAGCTACTAAGCTCTCTTTTTTGTAGGGTTTGGTGGGTTTACATTCTCTCCAAACCAGCGTAGTCCTGAAACCTTTTCAGAGAGAACAGCCTCATTGTTTTAACCCTCGACAGTATTCTCTGTCACTGCTGGTATTTTCACGTAGATACAAAGTATTTGAAAACAAAAAATGTGCGAAACAGAGCTTTCAGTCATAGGTGACGCCCACGAGCTTGGAATTGCTATTCATTGAAGCCTGTGTGCACAGCAGGTTGACAAAGAAGAAAAAGCGGGGGAGAGGTGAGGGGCTTATGTGAAATGAGGACTTTAAGCACAATTTACATCTTAAAGATTGCTTCTTTAGTCACAGGACTCCATGGTAATTGATACCACCTGATGCTCCTAAGGTCCCAATTTCTCTCCCTTGCCACTCTACAGATAATGTAGGAAACATCAGAGGAAAAGTAATATAGGTACTGCTTTGTTAAAGATTTTAAACCTTCTCCCCATAACTTCTGTTAAGTCTCTGTTTCCCAAAGGTAGCATAAAGAACTGCAGTTTCAGCAAGGCAGCCTTTCCTGAAAAGAGGTCACATACTTTTACTCCAAGATGTTCTACAAAGGTTAGTGAAAAGCCCATGAGAAAATGCTCTATTGAGAAATTTCCTCCCTGACAAATTCATGGAGACACACATGGGCTTCAGGCCAGGTGTGAACTTTGAATAGCTGTTTGTGAATGTCTTTTGGATCAATTTGCACTCAGTCATGACATCTCTTAACAATTCTGAAAGAAAAGTAACACTGATAAAATCACCGTCTTTTTTCTGCATGCAAACAGATCAGATTATCAGTGTGGTCAAAATTGTCTGAGCCCCATCAAGACTGAGAGTTCAGGGAGCTGAATGCTCCTGTCCCTAGCAGGGACACCTCGAATAAATATTAGAGGAACACATCTGAAAATAAGGCTTTGCTTCTCTTACTATCACAGAAAGGGTGACATATTGACATGGAATTGAGTACTACTGGGAGAAGTCATGTAGTCTGACTTTTCTCTTTGTACAGCATCATTAGGCATGGTGGTTCTCCAAGGTTTGGCACAGATAAAGCAGGTAACCGATCCAGGTCTGATGGAACACAGCAGAATCACTTCATCCTTTGCTGCCTCAAACCTTGTCACCAGTTGGCCAAAGTATGCCAGTCATGGGGACGCGTTCTTTCCCCTCTCTAAAAACTCCCTCCTTCTCCGGGAGAGAAAGGGTTAAAAGCAGATATAAGAAAGAAGGAAAAATTTGTGAGGCCTCTTAAGACTGGGAAACTAAACCAAGTTTAATAACACTGGGAAAAAATATTATATACAGAAAAAAGAATGAAATATTAACAGGTTTATATGGGATTGGAAAGCGAGGGTTAGATGCCGTTAAGGAAACAAAAGCAAAAGAAAAAGGAAACAATACCAAGCAGTTTTCAAACTGTGGCAGCCACGCGGTCAGCGGATTCGCGGGGGCAGAGCAAAATCACGGTGGCTGAAATGAATGCTGCGCTGCCTTGTGGAACAGGAAACAGGAGCCACGCTGCTGAGCTGAGCTGATTTGGTCATGCGTGCTAAAGAAACAGCAGCAAAGGAAGCGGCTCCAGAGCACACCAGCAACAGGAACAGTGGTGGCGGCAGGGAAGCAGCAGAAATGCAGCCGTTCCTTGTGCAGCGGGGACAGTGGCGAGAGTCTGTCCTGTGCATCCTAGGGTGCAGTGGGAAAGGGTCCATTCCATGTGTGCAGAGGTGCAGTGGCCACAGGCAGGCAGGCAGAAAAGGCAGAGTCGATCAGGAGAAATGGAGCCTGGAAGTTACCCTCCGGAGCTGAGCCGCAAATCCAGGCAAGTTTCCAGAAGTGCAAGACCACTGGAACCAGCGCTGATGCACAGCTTTTAAAGGGGCAAGAAGCCCATGAAAGTTTTCGCAGCCACTGAGGTGTGCAAACGTAAATGGGAGGAATACATCATGATTGGTCATTTTAAAATAAACTATCCAAACAGGAAAAACTAGTTATTTCCTAACCCAGGAGAAACCTGTTCCTAAACACAGGGGAAGCTTTGAGCAATCTAGATAGTAGAGGTGTTCTCTGGGTTTGCAAACCTAGTTTACACTGGTGGGACAAAAATCCTGTTGACAGAACTTGAGTGTTTATAAGTATGAAGTTCATTTTACTTGCATAAGAAGAAATGTCCTGGAACAAAGATCCTGAATGCTCCATCTTAGGTCAGCAAAAGTAGTTGGTGGTTGTTTATTTGTAAAAAGAAGTAAAATGATGAGCTGTAGGGCTAACAAGTATACCTAAGCTTATGCAGTCAATGGCAAAGCCAGACTGATAATGAAAGGCCTGGTTCTGTTGTAATTTCCATCACTGTATCAGAACCAACCTCGCTAAAGCCAGGGGAATGACTTGTCACAGTAGAAAGAGGCCCCCTGATCAACAAGCAATCCTTGGCTTCTTTAAAGACACTGCACTTCTATGCAACTTTGGGTACCACCTTCATACACAAATACAGCTGAAATGTACTACACGAGATAATGGATTCCCAGTGGAACTGTGACTAGGCTGGAAAAGAATCTTCTAGAAAAGCTCTGTCACTCTCTTGAAAACAGGCTTGCAAGAAAGAATATAATTTAAGATACAGTTTAAAGAGATCAGCTATGAAAGATTATGAGCTCACTGATGTTTAAACTTGAGGTACCAAGGATCTTTCATATGCTTCTGTTTAAATGTGTATTGGAGACACTTGTTGAATGGGACCAGGGAATATGACATTATTGTCCTGGGTTAGCCAAAACTCATGTCCTGGGTTAGCCAAAACTTCCCTTGTTTTGGGAAGCTTTGTTGTAAACTGACCAATCAGGTATTCCCTGCCATGTACATATAAACGCGACATCAATTGGTTAAAAGTTCTGGTGGGCTTCTTCCTGTTTC
>NW_010430062.1:4441-4766 GCF_000710305.1 Buceros rhinoceros silvestris
GGAAGGTCCTACCGTCACCTGGACCTTGTCTTTTACCTCGGCCAAACTGGTGACAATTATGAAGACTAAAGCCATTGGAGAATGATCTATATACTTCAGTAATGCAATCTAAGCTATATAAAACTATTTTAAAAGGACTTCTTTGTTTTTCCTTGTTTGAAAATATTTTTATTTATTTTCACACAGTGGAAATTCTACTTTTTATAGTGTTTCCTGCTGGGGCATAGTTGAATAAATTTATTTTAAGATGTTTTGTAAACTGTTTTTTTTCTGTACATCTCTGGTGATGCATTTTTTGATAAATAATTTTTAAGATAGCTGTTTG
>NW_010430063.1:0-401 GCF_000710305.1 Buceros rhinoceros silvestris
ATATAAAGTATATATATATAAGTGTGTATATTCACATAGAAAAAATTAAAATTTTCCAACATGCTTTTTTTTTTTTTTTGCTGTTTTCCAGTGTGCCTGCACTTTGCCAAAGTAGTGAGTTTTCAGATATAAATGAGTCTAGAAGTCCTTTTATTTCTGTTATTCTTGAGCATTTGTGCTCGTTCTGTTTAATCCCACTGGACCTGTCCTCAGTACTTGGGTATGCACATTGCGGATCTATCTTTGGATATGGAGGTTTGGGCCAAGTTTAAGTGATGTTTACTCTACTGGAAAGGCTGCTTCAGAGAAGAGGAAAATGTCAGCCTAAAGACTTAAATATACAGAGGAAACTTTTTATATTCTGGATTGGCAAACTACGGTGAGTTCAGATATACTTAAAA
>NW_010430063.1:518-2238 GCF_000710305.1 Buceros rhinoceros silvestris
GAGTGAAGTGCTTATTGGAGTTACTGTTGTAAGGAAGAAGCCTTAAATTGTTTGGTAAACGTATTTCACCAGAAATTATTTTTTCCTCTAAAATCACTGAAGGCTGCAGCCTCATTGTCCTTAGGGTTTCTATGATAGAACGTTACTGCAGTTGACATAATGATGCAGGGAGCTATTCTGGCCTGTTCTGAAGATGCAGATTTTGAATTCTCGGTAGCAATTAATACAAATCAGCAGTGGCCACAAGCTCTTAAAAGGATTGGTAAGAGAGAAATGACTTAGAGTTTCTCTTGTGGTAATATACACAGAAAGGGAAAAAGAAAAAGATAATTCTTAATGAGGGTTTACATTTGTAATAGATCAGAGGAGCTGCGTGAAAAGGATCAGGGGCAGAAGGTGCAATATTTGTCATTGTTGCTCTAAAGTTTACTATCAGGCATTTAGCCTCTTGCAAAGCAAACAGCCCGTGGAGGTGATAGTAAACGGAGATGTGACTAATACAGCTGAGTGGGCGACTCAAGCCCCGGATGATGGGAATGACTTAGCAGCGTGTTGGCTGCCCTTAACGGAGGGAGCGAGAAGGGGGGGTTAAAGCAGTTCATACATAATTCATTGTGGAAAAACGAATTTGCCAAAGCATTCAGTGTTTATATATAACATAGCACATGCGATAAGACTTCTAAGCGGAAGCTGAAGCCTTTCAGTGTTGTTTTTTTTTTTTTCTCAAGATCCCAAGAGAGATTTCATCTACTTTGTTCTCTGTAGATGTTCTAAATGAGAATAAGGATGTGATACGCATTCTAGGTCTTGGTTTGCAAAAGAGACTGTTCTGAACTATGAAATTCTGATCTGGATGGAAGTTTGCTATTAGAGGCATGTTCTAGACTTTAGTTTCACTTTTTATTTGCTTTTTGGGGGTCTCGTGTCTAGTTTATGGCTCAGTGGAAAATTGAGGCAGCTTATTAGGATCAATAGTGAACAGTCCAACAGATCAGTAATCCAGAATCCTCACTTTGCTATCGTGAGAGATAAGACATCCACACAGGGTTCTGAAACTGAAGGATATTTATTTTAATAATAATTATTTTCATTGTGTATTTCTGAATCTCTACTACTTTCACGATAAACATTATAAGGATAGATTACAGGAGCAGGCCTAGCACTGACTGTATGCCATGCCACTCAGAATATTTAATGATTTGTTTTGTACTTTAATTTTTTAATGCACTTTATTTTTATTTTGTGTTCTTTTCCATTGCCAGGATGTGAAAGCAGCAACATTCATTAAATTGTCTATGGTAATAGTAAGGTCCTTCTCTGAGTAAATGGTTTTATTTAGTGTATATGAATGCATTGCCTGGCATTCGTCAATGAGAAAATTAATCTCAATCCACTAATAGCTTCCCTCTCCTCCAAATTTAATATGTAATTCATCCATAAAAGTGTTTCTGTTGCCAGAAACATCTGCTCTGGTAAGCATAAACCAGAAAATATATCCATATGTTGCTTTTATCTTAATAATAAAGAGTCGGTTTGTGTTTTTTCTGCTGGTTTTTGGCTGGGACAGAGCTGGTTTTCTCCGCAGGAGCTGGTGCGGGGCTGTGGTGTGGATTTGTGCCGGGAACAGTGTCGGTAGCACAGGGATGTTTTGGTTATCGCTGAGCAGAGCTCACGCAGAGCCAAGGGCTTCTCTGCTCCACTAACAAGTAGCCTGGGGGGG
>NW_010430063.1:2401-22425 GCF_000710305.1 Buceros rhinoceros silvestris
TGGAGCAGAGCTTGCACAGAGCTTACACAGAGCTTACACAGAGTCGAGGACTTTTCTGCTCCTCACCCCACCCCAGCAGTGAGGAGGCTGGGGGTGCCCAAGCAGCTGGGAGGGGACACAGCCGGGACAGCTGACCCCAGCTGACCCAAGAGATGTCCCAGGCCATATGACATCATGCTCATTTGACGTTTGGAGTGATGGCATTTGCCTTCCCAAGCCACGGCTACGCGTGACGGAGCCCTGCTCTCCCGGGGATGGCTGAACAGCAGCCTGCCATGGGCAGTGGGAGATGAATCCCTTGGTTTCCTTTGCTTGGTGCAAGCTTTTGCTTTCCCTTGTGCGAGCGGCTGGGCGGGGCTGAGTTGCCAGCTGGGGTTAAAACACGACGAGTTTTTTTTCTGAAATACGTGAAAGTAACAAATACTTAAAGAAATAACCACAGAAAATGTAAAAGGAAAACGTTTTCTAATGTCAGCAATGAAATTGTGAATCTAAAATGATCACGTGTGTCCACTGAAAGCAGAGTGGATCCGTTTCAGTTTGTTTAACATCCACAGTAACTGAACTGAAATACTCTATGAACATAGAAAGTGAAGATGAGAGCATTACCACCACTGTAGAAAACTTGATATAGGTGGAAGCTAATTCTGTGAGTGAAATGGATCCAGCTTATATGATACTTTTTTCTTCCAAATAAACCCACAGAAACATCCTTTAGTTTCTGCTGTAGCCTTCACACACCGAAGACATGAAAAGTTTTAATGAACAACAAATTCAGCATTTTTTCTCTCCTTTGAAATACACAAGGTAGTATCTTCAGTGCAGGTGAAAGACTATAGTGTTTCTTCTTTTGTCAAAATAAGATGACTTGATAGTTAGATGTGAGAAAAAATGTGTTCATAGTTGCTTAATTAACATTTTTTAGAATACTTGAAAATATTCTTTTTTTTTTTGTTACATTATACTCCAGACTGGGTGGGGGGGAACCCTCAGTGTCTGTCTTTTGCCCTCCTCATAGTCCAAAGAATAAAGGCCAAGAAAAGTTGCTGACTTCTTCATACCCAGAAAATTGAGAGGTAAAATGAAATTATTTGTTGCCTGATTCAGTAGTTGCTGACTTTTTTGGTAGTGGTGCTCTTCCTGGAAGGTTTCCCACCCTGTCTGACGTTACTGGCTTTAACTGGTTTATACTCAATACGCTATATTGTTAAGTGATGAGACTAAGAGAGCGAAACATCGCTTCTGAGTTCTAGTTCTGGTTCTCTCTGGGAATAAGAATGCATGAACTCTATTGGCCAAGCATCGACGTCTGTGGATGAAATTTTCACCATCAGTTGCAGGACCGATGTTTGCGTGTTTGTCAGTCTTTCATCTTTGCCTAAGTCTGGTTTCAGATTCAGCCTCTAGTTCTGTTTTCAACTAAACGTCACAAAATTGTGGGGTTTGGGATGTTTTTATGCTTACATGAGATAAAAGCAACTTTGGCTTCAATGCTCTTTGATGCTGTTGCTTGAGTCTGTATTGTGAATACAAATGGAGAGACTCTATCTTTGACAGTCCTCAGAGGAGAGGTTTGCGCTTCTGAGATTGCTTTCTGCGTCCTTACTTTCTGTATGTGCCTTCAGAAAGGACTTAAATGACTTCAGTACAGTTCTTTGGATCCTTGCCATCTCTCTGATCCACAATGCTAAATGCTGTAGGGAAGTCTAGGAGTCTGGGAACAGATGTCTGCTTGCCATTCGTCACTGGAGAGAGATTTGTGCATCTGTGTTGTTGAGGCTGGTTTCTTTCTTCCTGCCTTGAGCAGAATCTTGACCTTGCTGGGGTCTAGGATAGTAGCTGGTCATCAGGCTTTGGCTACCACTTCTGCTTTCTCAACAGCAGATTGCTGTCAGATGCCAGTTAGAAACATCCAGAATACACTGATACTGTCTTCAGTATTGGCTGTACCAAGGTACACCTGAAAAACAAGGGAGAGAAGGCTTGCCCCTACTCCCATCCCGTTTGAGGCGATGATCATCTCAGTCAGGAGAAACAAGCTGATCATTACTCTTCATCAGCTAGAAAATGCATTGGTTGTGTTCAGATGATTTTGTGAATGTGGAGAGGATCCATGCTTTAGAGAAGCTTTTTCAAAAATTTTGTAATGCTCGGTTGCAGTTCTCCGCTGGGGAGGGTTGAGTTGGGAGGACATTAAGGGGCTGTGGCTCTTGCCATCCTCTCCAGAAGCTGTGATGGTGAAGACTCGCGGCAGCCATTCACTCAGGCCCTGTGAAACCCAGGCCGGGTTGTCACTCTGGCACCTGAACACTTCTTCATCTCAGTATCTGCTTCAGAGGATCTGTGAAGAAAAACTGGAGTGTCTTTCATGTCTGTTTTCCAGCTATCAGTCAAAATAACTGGATAGAAAAAGGGGTTGAATGATAAATTTTAGTTTTCCTTGTCTAGTCAAGCTCCGTTGTTATCTAGGGCCAAAGCTCTCAGGGTGGGGGGAGCGAATAAAGGAGAATCCTGAACTTTTGGGTAGTGGTTTCATTTTGGGTGTCATCTTGTACCTCTTCTGCTATATGGTAGCAAATAGCAATTGCGTTTCCACTCCGGTGGTACCTGTAAGTCAACAGCGCCTCTGGGATCTTTCACTGTGAAAGGTGCCATATAAATGTAAGGCAATGATATTATCTTTATTATCAATTAAACTTTTAGTGCTCTGACAATCTGGCATGCAAGGTGCATCAAGCGAACTCTAGCCATGGCTGTTTCTAAACGCTGTGCAAAAGCCGATCTTGCTATACCAACCAAACTGAAAGGGAGCAATAGGGCAACTCAGTGACGTCAGGATAAAATCACTTCAGTGTATTAGGAGCCGCACAGAAATATTGTAATTTTATTTATTTTTTTTTTCTTCTCCCTCCCCTCCAAGAGATTTGTCTCTGTTTGGAAAATCTGAGATCCTTTGTCTCCGGGGAGTAGCTGTAGCAGGATTGTCGATGGCATTGTTGTAAGAAGTTGTACTGGAGTAGAGCACTGGAAATAGTGTGTGCTGTTGCAAGAGCTTGACACTTCATTTTGTTAGAGTAATTCCACCCCCTCCTCCCAAGGATGTGTTATTCTAGGATGATTATCCTTCACACTTCTATTTTTATTCAAGATATTATAATTAACGTTTTATTTCCAGAGCTGTTCGCTATGCCTGCCTGTGCACATACGCGTGTGAGGGTAACAGGCATATTTTTAGGGCTTCTGTGTTCTTTACACAAGCCTTGCCTACGTCGCAGTCTTCATTAGAAGTGTTCAGAAAACACACCGATTAGTACATTTACCATAAACTAAGTTAACTTAGTGGGAACGTTAAGCCTTCCTCCTTTTAAATTGGAGGGAGGTGATTTTACCCGCTGTGGAGTACCACTGCCTTTCTGGTTAGAGGTAACTGTGCAACCAGCGTTAGCATGCAGCATTTCTAAAGGCTCTGGTAATGCTTTTGGAGGAAAAAAATACTTTACATCTTTCAGTGTAGCTGTTGCACTAAGATATATTACTAGAACTGTTTTGCCAGTGCTCCCTTTTGGGGGGGTTTCTCTTTACACTTCATAACAAGGTATATTTTAAGAACATTTTCAATTTTTTTTATTAAAATAAAGTTGGGTTAAAAATGGCTGTGCGAGATTCCCACATCCAAGGATATATTCTAAGGAAACTGTTGGGGAGTGATGTCTTTCTGAACTACAGAACAAGTTTTCTATCTGTAAAGGTAACAGCAGACGGTTGTAGAAGCGTTTTGCCCATCTTCTCCCCACCCCAAAATGTGTGTAAGCAACCTGTGGAAATGACAACTTAGCAGACCTGATTAGTTCTGGATCACTCTGAAAAAAAGTAGTTCTACTTATTGAGCCCTTTTTTTGAGTGTAAATTACTGCCATCTTTTTTGCTGGAATAACTCTCCTGAGCATCTTCAGGTGGATAGCCAATAAAGAGCTGCCTGGCGATATGGTTTTTTATACGTTTTCAGGTAAATGAAAGATAAAAAGCAACAGCCAGCATTTGAGACATTATGTAGATTTATAGGGCACTTCGAAAACTCTGGATTCTTCTGTAAACTAATGGCTAAATTATAGTTACCAAATGCATGTGGTTCTTTCTCTGTGAAGGTTTTGTGTATAGGAGTAGTTTTATTTCATCTGTGACACTCGCCACTGAATTACACGTAGTTCTTTTTGAATTTCCTCATGGGTGCTAGCAATTTTTCTTTTAATAACTGGATACTGCATAATTCTCAATCTGCAGGCGAGAAATAAGCTAGAGAGGATGGGGAAAATAATCAAGTATTCTATTCATATGGTGAATTTATGATGCCTTGATGAATGATAAATTGTTAGGGTTACCTTAATAAGTAGTTACTATAGATCTTCCGTAAATTACCGCTGATGGCTTTCTGGTAAGGTGTAAGTAGATAGGCTGACCTGCCTATGCGGTGAGGGCGAGATACATGAGTAGAACAGAAATATGTCTGTGTGAGGGAAATGTGGATGAGTCTTTTAATCTACGTACTGATTTCTGGCACAGTATTTTGCCTACGAGGCAGTAAATAAACAAACAAATGGTCAGCCTAAAATTGTGCAAATCTAAATGGATTCCACAAGGAATTGGAGGAATTTTGCAGTCTTTCTGACTGGAAAAAAAAAAAAAAATCCTATGGTTTCCTCATGACAAATGTATTTTGCCAAAGCTTACTGCAGTACCGAGGCTATGTGTTTGTCTTTACAAAGCAGTGTGGATTGCAGTCCTAAAGACATCATTTTTCATCATCTACACACATGAAAATAACTTCAGTAAGCACGACAGTCTGATTTACTGTACTGAAATGCTGCCATCTCAGAATGTGCATCGTGTATATCTGTTCTGAAAAACAAGTGAAAAAGGAAGAGAAGGAGGAAAGACTTAGATTTGGAAGTATTAAAAAAAAACAAAAAACAAAAAACAAAAACCCGAAGAATTCCCACCAGCTGGAAATGTGGTTGAGAAAATCATTGATGATTACTGCCCCTCTTTTAAATCTGCTACGTGTACATGTGCACATTTTGAGTTCTAGTTGTTTAACTGGAGATGGTTGCATTATGCTGTCAATTAAAACGTGTATCGAGGTTGTTTACTGAGTTTATTGAGTGCTACCCCCAATCAGTTTTGTGGCAGTGCAGTGATAGCACTTCAGATAAAATCTGGGCTGTGGGTCTATGTATGGGTGTATGTTGAGAGATATCAGTATTTATGTATGTAAATTTATGAGTTTGTGCAGTTTTGAGATGTTAAGCCCGAGGATTTTAACTATCCTCATAACACTTGAAATAGTTCAAATTATAATACCACTTCTAATGTTACCCAAGCAATCTGTAAATCTCTCTTATTTATATGCTTCTTTTATCATATTTGAACTCTAGCCAGTATATGTGACATTGTTGTTCAACTGAAAATTAATGGATTATCCAAAGAGGAGGAATACAGGAAGCCCCCTCTGGTCAGTGGTAACCATGGTATCTGAAACATTGTCCAACATAACCTCTTTGATGCCTTTTCTTTACCTCCCCAGAAAGAGCTTTTATCAAAATTTCTACAGCTTTCCTGTTGCACTGACACCCAAATTCATTTCTTATCGATTGAGAATATACAGTTGGCTTTTTCTTTAGTTTAAAAAAAAAAAAAAAGAAAAATCCTCTTCTGCAAAGCGAGATGAATGTAGTTCAGAAAATAACAAAAGGCTCTCTGTGCGTGGAACTGCTCTCTCGTCGTATAATCCCGTCTCTGTGAAGGTTTAGCCTTTTTCTATAGACCAACAGCATATATAGAAACGTAGATTTAGTACCTTAGGCTTTCTAGTGCTGATCTTGTTTGGTGCAAAGGAAGTTTGAAAAAAATGGATTTGGAAAGTGAATTAATCAGTCCCTTGTGTTTTGTGAGGGTGAGCGGTTCCGGAGGTGTCTTGGTTTTGTCAGAGCTCTGGATTTGTTGGCCGTGGTGCCTCCAGTGCAGTCTGCAAAGGTGGCATCTGCCTCTTGGCTAGAGCTCACAGTTGAGGCAGGAGAAACAGATTCTGGTTTGATTACCAGTGGCAGCTTCTCTGACCTAGAGTGAATCACATACCCTGGCTGTACCTCAGGAGCTTTTTCTCTAAAGTAACACTTTTACATCCCTGACCAGTCCTTTTTTTTTTTTTTTTTTCTTCCTCCCACATGTACCAGTTTGGGATGTGAGATTGAACATAAGACACACTAAGCAGATGACCATCTTCAAAGTTTTCTCATCAGAAATTGGACTTTTTCTGCATTACACTGCAATATAAAATTTGTTTGTGACAACAAATGAGCAAAAGGTTCAACACCTGTAAAATTCCTTAAGTGCCTCAGCAGCCATTAGGGCTTCACAAAGGCCAAGGGCAACTCTTCAGTCTTCCTGAAAAATTTTTTGGTCCCAGGTAGCAGCCATGGTATGTGTTACCCAACTGACCACACACCAAATGCCCGTATTTGCACACAAATCCAACTGGTACGGTTCGCGGGAGAGTTTCTAAAATAATTTAAACCATCACGGTGACCTGTACTTATGTTCTGAGGAAAGCGTACGAACCAGATTGGTTTTACTTGTACGTGGTTGGAAAGTGGTATCAGGTAATGTGGAAACGAATGAAGCAGAATGCGTAGAAGTGTGCCATGGTGGTGTAGAACCTGTCTGGGCGCGTGCAGGTACATAACGCATCCACTTCCCATGTTACACATAACAGTGTTGCCACCTATTGGTAGAATTTCAAACTTCACATCAACATTTAGAATATATTTTTCTCAACATAGGGAAGGTCTCCTCCTCCTGGTGAGACTGGCAGAGAAAATGTGTATTATTTGTGGAGGAACAGCGCTGACAGGCTCTGATAATACCACAGTGTTATAAAGTAATGGGTGCTGCTCAGAAACCCAGAAAGGATAAGAGTTATCAAAGAAATCTAAAGCTGCTGATGCTTTTACATAACTTAGATGTATGATCCCATTGTCAGTGGCAGCTCTTTGATGAATGAAGTAGTGAGTGTGTCTGGTCTGCACGTTTCAAGCTGATCTCTGTAATTTTCAGAGGGGTAAAATGAACACTGGAGTAACTAGCTAAGAATATTGAGGCAATATTTATAAATGTGTGACTGCTTAAGCTGTGCTTCAAAATTGTGTTCAGACTCAAGTTGTTCTCTACTAATTGTACTGACGAGGTGATGCAGTTTTATCCAGAAAATAAACGAATACGCATTGGCATTAAATCTGATACTGATGGTGAAAAATGAGTATTATTTGGAGAATAAAAAGCTTTTTGTTTGAAAAGACTATTTTGTTCCAAAGAAAAATGTTTTTGTTCTTAGAAAACAAATGAAAATTAATCAGAAGGTGTCTAATACATACTCAGAGCATATCCATGAAAAATGAATGGGGAAATGAGTGCTGATCTATAGTTGGAGAAAAAAAATTGACCGATGACATATTATTTGCAAAGGCATTATGTTGTATATACACATGTGCAATTGCATGTCATTCTTGTAAGCAATCAACATTTACTCTAAATTATGGCTCTTTTCACTATTTATCAGTATTTCCTCCCAGATAAGCCCTCAGATTTTGGAGGTGGGCAGTAAAATGTATGGTCACATTTTGTCTTCCCTGACACACGCGGTTTATTTTCCTGAATATTGCTTTGCTGCAGGTTAATCCAGCCTGTGTTGTCTCAGGGCAGAGAGAGTGTCTTCCCTGAGTTCCTTGCATGGGTCAGCCTGAAAACCACAAAGTTTATTTGGCCACTGCAGGAGACGAGATACAGCCAGGGGTATTTTCCTGGCACGTCATTGTCTCTTTGCAGAAATTTTGTTTGGCCAAGTTTTCCTTTCCTTGGAGAATCCTTGAAGCTAATTCTGTGTATGAACAAGCCTACACCGCGTGTACCGCACAGGCCATTTGTGCGTACGAGGCAGGTCTGGTGCATCCGAGTAAGCTGGATTTACTGCACGTGCCATGGAGGCACAATGAATCTGACGTTTCCAGAAGCTTCATACTCTGGTACCTGTGCTGTGTGAGGCATAAGCACAGTATTTCTGCTTGGGGTTTTGCAGACAGAAAAGTGGCAACCCTTGTCCTACTGTCCATAAAGCTCTCTGCTTGTCAGGTGTTGATCCTGGGAGAAAATACTGCCCCAGAACAGTTCTTGGATAGTACCAGTGACCCTTCTTTCAGTAAAATGCTGCTTTTCCATGGCAATTCCCCTCTGACAGTCCTAGAAAACAATGATGACCACAATGCCCATGTGCTAGTAGCCCTGGCTTTCCTTCTGTCCCCTTGGGCTCTGTGTTTAAGGATCGATCTTGTCCCCCAAGGTGCAGGGAAGACATCAGCCACCCTAGAGTCGTCTTCCTTACCCTGGGTGTAGCAGTGGGGGGATGTATAGTTTATAGAAGCACTTCAGTAACAGTTACGTATCTTCCAATATCCAACTGCCAAAATGTGGATTCTGAAGCCTGGAAAGGTTGTCTCTTTATATTTCAAAACTGCATGTTCTTAAGTAAAGTTTATTTCATTGTAAAATGAGCAGGATTATGCATGAATAGTCCGATTAGCTTTTTTCAGTACCGTGAAATTTTAATGCTTTTCCGCAGTGGCCTGAGATAAATCTCAGGGCTGGTAGACAAGAACTCCTGTCGCTCTTTCAGGTGAAGCATAAGCAAAAATTAACCTCTGCTATAGACTGAGAGCTGAAATGTGGAACGTTGTTGGGTGTTCCAAACACTTTGTGTAGCAGTGTACAGCCAGCTGAGCTCTGTATGGGCATTATACCTTTGGTTTGGCTTAGCGTAAGCAAGAAGGCACTTAACTGCGGTGTTAAGCTGCACGTTGTGAAGCAAAGAAAGATCAGAGAAGATGATCACAAGGTGTAGAAAGCCAAAGAGGGAACAGGAGGGCAGCATTGGGAGGAAAGGTGTTTCTAGGGTTTTGGATAAAGAGCTACAAAATAGAATCTTACCAGTGAAAAAACTCTTTACTCATAAATTCAGATAAGTGCAATTTTGTATATTCATTGTAAAATAAATAGATACGTCAATTTGGACTACTTAGAAGACCCCAAAACATTATTTCTATGGCAAATGCCATGTAGAAGAATAATGTAGTATTTGTGATAAGAAGGTGCAGCTTCTTAGCCTCAAGCTAAGTTGAATTCCTTGGCAGTTTTAATTTCTGCTTGTAGTTGCGAACAGTTTGTTTTACAAATATCAGCATGTCAAAATCAGCAAGTCATGAGAACTATATGGCCTTATCTCCCTCTCATTTGTCAAGAGCTGATGGGAAACATCTGCATGGCTTGTTCAATCTGCTAGCTGTATGTATTCATCCAAGCTTAACTGACAACTAAAATGTACCCAATAATATTAGACTATGGGGATGACCTTTGCTAATGAGGCACTCTGAGTTACATCCCACGTGGTCTACGCTAAGCTTCCTCTAGTGAAATGGTATTTCGGAATGGCGCCGTATTATGTTACTATCGCTGTAGATAAAGGAGAAGCAGCGTATTTCCTTGAGAGCAATCTTAGATTTCACAGAAAGTGATTAAAGGGCTAGGTAATACAGGAAGAATTTTTTGTTGGGCACTAATGTTATTTTTAAATACAGTCTTGTCTTCTGGCTTGTGGAAGGGAGAAGTAGGGAAACCTTGACACTTGTACACCCTTGAAGTTGTTAAGGCTTCAGAAGCACGAAGTTTGGGGGGTTGATGTTGCTTATTAGGAATGTCCAGCATTGTAATATACCAATATCTATAAAAATAAGCCTGTAGAAGTAATCGTGGTTCTAAAATTCATGCTTGTAAGTACTCTAATGCAGGGGGGAAATTTAACATATGTGCTAACGTATGAGAGGTGACATTTCATCTACATACTTCTTCAAAACAAAATCGTATCGTTGTTAATCCTCAGACCTCTTATGATATAAAGATATGTTCAGACCTCAGTGTAGTATCAGCAGTCTCAAAGCCAAGGAACCCTTCTGTGATGTGGGAGGAAAGGGGTTGAGGATCTTGAGGATGAAAGGGGAGAGAGAGAAAGGAGCGTAAAATATTGGAGAAACAGACTTCTGTAGCAGGAGAGTGCTTCTGACATTTTGGGGTTTAAATTAATTGCTGGTCCAAGAAACTGCTGTAAGAAGAAAGGACTTCAATGTGTTCCTACATTAATTCCTAGATTTAATATATTCCTATCAAAATACCTGTTTAGCTATCTTATTTCAAATGGCAATGAATTTGAATACCCAAAGAAATATGTTTGTTGCAAGAAAAAGGATTAACATGGCAACAATTGTAGCCCTTGGTAGCTCGCTTAAAGGTCGTCTTTAAATCTCTCATTAGATTTCACAAAGATATTTGTTTCCTTTACCAAAATGATAGGTTTAAATGATAGGTTTAGTGTCTTGCGAGGGAATATTTGATAGAAATGCATTGTATCGTATTATCCATTTGTGGATTAAGCTTGCTGAGCTGCTGGAAAACACTGTGGTAGTCGAGAGTTCACAGCCTTAATCTGATTAGGCTGTTTCTGATGATTAATTTGGACTTATTTATTTATTTATTTTAAATCTGGGAGACCTTAACTTCTTAGGAGTCTGTGCATCTCTGCTGAGATCAACCTAATCCTGCTAAAAGAACTCTGAATTACAAAATCTGAACTGACTGTGGAGTTCACTGCTTAACGGGACTCAATCAGAAATAATCTTCCATTGGTTGGGAAAGAAAGGGACTGGGTACCGAACTGACAGCTCTGACAGCTGGGAGAACTGTGCTTCAGTTCTTGGGGTAGGTTTTTAAAATAATATGGACCTGGTAAACAGGACCACCTGATACAGGCTGTGCAGCACCAACATCCTGACGTTAACGTCCCTGGTAGTGGGAATCAGCAGTGACAGATTTCTATAAATTTATCCCCATTACTTCAGCATTTTGTCAGCTGATAGACATTTTCTGAGCAGGATACTTCTCATGGATGCTTCACTTTTTACATGGCTCCTAAATGTTCCAGATAACTTTTCAGAAATGTATTTATTATTGCAATTTAAAGATTTAAATTGAAGTATCCATTAGCTAAAGTCTGAATTAATACTTGAAAGTCAGTCCCACAGATCACTAAATGTGGCGGGCTTTTGTCCTGTCAACGCAGGCGATATGAACATTCATGCTAAAGTTTTGGGGGTTTTATTATGAGCACCGGTATGTCTAGCAGATCCATTTTCCATTTTTATGTGTTCTGTGCTAAGTTTGGGTTGCTTGTTTTGATGTAAAAAGGCATCTGATTGTTGTTAAACATTTATTGAGCATTTTTCATAACCATTTGACTTGGACAATGATGATCAGACTTGATCAGCAAGTTGGAATTTGATGAACACATGGTACACATTACTCTAAGTCTTTAACTTTCAGTAAATAGGATAATGTTGATTACATTACCAATTTCAGTCAAGGTATTTATGCTATAAGAATTCAATTTCTTGTATTTTCTGTGTTTAAACTCATCAGGGAGATAAATTTACTTGGTGTTTTGGTCAACTAATTAATTTGGGATCTGTGTGCTCCAGCATTTGGATGTTATCCAAAAAGTAATGAATTCTTAACTCACTTTTTAACATTTTGTTTGCCACACACTTTCACTAAAATATTAACTTGTCTTTTACTTTCCTTCTACTGAATAGATAAAGGAGGATTTTAAATTCCAACCTCACCTAATACAGTTTGTTATCTGAATTACTTTTGGACTGTAATACGGCTTAAGATGCTTTAAAGCCAAGTTATTGAAGCAGTTCAGCCTCCAAACATCTGTGGTTGTAAAATGGACCCTCTCAAGCTGCTAATAGTCACTTTTTTTCAGCATTTCTCCCCATGTTTTTGTAATGGTTATCTTAGTTCTCTTATTTGAACTTCAAAGAGCAAATCCCAGGATTACATTGCTAAATGCATCAAGTTGGAGTCTGAACTCATTTATGCCATTGTGCGTCAGCGCAGTTCCCTGTGAGTTTTAGAGGAATGCGTGTGGGTTTTTAGAAGAAATGCAGATTTTTAGAAGAAAGCATGTTCTCACTCCAGAAAAAGAAAAAAAATATTTCTGCTTTCAAAGTCCACAAAGTTGTGAGTATTGCAGCTCCAACAGTTTCACTGTATTTGCTCAGACTTCACTTTAAAATATTATTTAAGAGAATAACATCAAGGACTTGTAAGCTTGTAATCTTAATGATTTTCCAATCACAAACTATAAAACTATCGAGTAAGAAAGCAAATTCCTCTCATCTCCCACTGCAGTGGAGGACTGTTTGTTCGCTCTGCTAAGGTACTGGTATTACAATGTTTGAAACATCTACTCGCTTCCAGACTCTGTATTTAAGCAAGGAACTTCAGTAGAATTGTCACTTTAAAGAACAAAAGACCTTTGTACTTTCCTAGATTTTACAAGACTCCTGGTACTTGAGTTAACAAAAAAAAGTTTGACAGGAGCTGGAGGGAAATCGTGCTTCATCCTCAGCAGTTTCAGGTATTAAACAAGAAGGTTTCACAGAAAGTCACGCAGATCGATGTGTTGTTGAGACATGACTTTTCAGTGTAGAATTAGCTGCTCATTTCAGTTAGAAGAAAACTCCTGGGCTACTGAACTGACTTTGAAGATCAATTGAAAAACTGAAACGGTTTAAGAATAATAAATGTTTTAGGAGCTAAAAGCAAAACAACTTACTAAAAGTCTAAATTAAAGGGAAAAGAAACCTAAATCCAAATATCTGTGTGGTGTTCTGTCACAGGCAGCGCACAGGCCACCATGGTGTTGGAGACAGTAATGGTTCCGGTGGGCCCTGGGATCCTTGGTCCGGTTCCGTATGTCTGTCCATGCGTTGATGGTTGAGTGGTGTAGTTGTATTACAAGGCGGCGGTACCTGTTATGTAAAGCTTGCTGCAGCTATAGTTTAACGTTTTTCTTGTAATAGTGCATGAACTGCAGAAGAAAAATTGAAACTAAATCTCTACCAGCAGTAGACTAAAAGAAAAATTCTTTCCCTCCTCCAGCTATTCAGCTGTTTCTGGTAACAAGGTGACCGTTTCTTTTGTTTTGTTAAAATGATGTTCCCTCTGTCATGCTCATTCAATGCCCCATTCTTTAAATACATAGATCAGCTGAAGCCACTGGAAAAATAATTGTTTCCACTTCCAAGTGCTCCAGCTGTGATGTCACCCTGGGACCAGATCCTGCTGTTTGCAGAAAAGCACCCATAGAACCATGCAGGCAGGACCAGAGCCGCTTCATTTCTATCCTCCTTTTTCTGGCAGCATCTTCATCACATGTAATTCAAAGTCAGCTGCTGTAAGAACTGTAGGTAGGAGTAGGAACAGGAGCTTGATTTATAAGAATTTTAACTGTGATTAGGTCTCCAATCTCAACTAAAGTTTAGCTGGAAATCTACTAATTTGGGAATTGTTGGAGTTGAAATGAGGAAAAGGTCGTCTAATGACCATGGTAATGTTTAGAGTTTAGACTGCAGGTTTGTGTTCCTTGTCATCTTATAAGGACGAGATATAAAAATACAAGTAGATTCTATGTGTGGGAGGAATTTCTTTTTTTTTTTTCTAGGAAGTAAGAATTTGCATGGATTAAGTGCCTTACACTTGCAGTATTTTTGAAGCCAAAAAATCTATATGTGTTTGTAAAAACCATGAACAAATGCCACCACTTGAGAGCTGGATGCTCCGTAAGCAGAACTTGCACTCGAATAGTATGTGCAGGCTTGTGCTTTTAGGAGGAGGATTATCTGTGCATCTCCAGTGGTTTGGGGAGGGGTTGGATGGTTGGTTGGGGTTTGTTTGGGGTTTTGTTTTCTTTTTTTTTTAGTTTGGTTGGTTTGAGTTTTTCTGTTTTATCCTGAACCAATACACTTTTATTCCGTAATTATACAGGCTACTGTAGGTGGTTATGAAGCCTGTATTTTATTTGATCTTCTTCAGAGAAATTAGTGCAGAAATTCCTCGGGTCGTTTTTCCATTATTGATAGTAGAGATCCTGTCCTGAGTTCACACTGAATTCCAAAGCCAGCATCAACTTTCAAAAAATTCCCTTTGACATGTTAACCACATTGATGTAGGGACAATCAGGATATATAAACAATTGTTCAGACAATTTTCACTGAGTATTTTCACTAAAAAGTAGTTGTGTCCTTTCTAAAGCATGCCTCGTTCCGCAAGTCTGTTATGCAGAATGGTGTTCGAATTCCGTGCATTTCGAAAGTGCCAGAGCTGTGTGTATCCCCAGGCATTTCCCAGGCTCACAGTCGTTTGGGTGTGGGGGGCTTCTGGGTGTTTATAAAGGTCTTCAACTGCATACAAAGATCTCTTTTGCTACAGAACAAGAACTGGCAGTTTCCTTTTATTTTGAATGTTTGGTACTTTTCGTTTATTCTCAGTGTAATGTAATAACAGTATCTCAGAGTTAAGCTTTTAAGAGTGCAGTGTCCTTCAGGAGATGATGGGATGTTACCAGCCTGTCTCCTTCGGTGCCTCCAGTCACATTTTCCCTCCATGCTAATAGCGCCTCGGTGTTAATGTAACACACGACGTGCTGGTTTAATGGTCGTGTTCAGGAGGGTGTCCTTAAGCTACACGACTTTCCTTCTTAGACAGAGGAGATATTAATATGAGTCATCTTCAATAACAGTTGACAGAAACCGTCTTGTCACTTAGCAAACTGCCGAACGTTAGAACTCCTGTACAGCTGAGAGCGCTGAAGTGAGTGTTTAGAATCCTCTGCAGATCAACAGTGATGCCAGATGTTTTCTAGGGGGGCTTATTTTGTGAGAGGACTGTGTGTCTAAGCAGTGGATTGTGTGGTGTTCTTTTATCTCTGGACTTTCTTAATTTTCAAATGTAATCCTCTGTTGCAGCGGTAGGTGCAATTTTCTTCAGCGATGACACTTGTCATTCAGCATCATGTTCGCAAATCCTCCTCTGCTGACTTGTGCAGGGCAGCTATGGCTTACTTCATTAACGTCACAGCTCTTTCTTTGCTCCCCTAAGCACCTTGTTCACATAAAGCAAAGCTCAGGCGGATACCTCTGCTGTGGGGGGACGTCTCTTTCCTTTCGTTACCAAGCTGCCCTAAACCAAGACAGATCAGACATGCAGATTGCTTCACAGAACGGAGTGGGGAACGTGGGGGCTGTTTCAGAGCGTTCTTATTCAGCACAAGACCACAGCATGACACGGAATGAGTGAGTGTGCTTCTTCCTGACCTTTTACACGATTGTGTGGCAGGGCAAAACGCAGCAGCCAGTAACCAAATTCTGCTGGCAGAGTCTCCGTGCAGCTTTGAGTGTTTCCAGGTATTTACAGATGTTACAAACTGGGCTATGGGATGTGGGATGAAAGTTAACATCCCTCCTCAAACGGAAGTGAGTTTGTTTGAAAAAATGAAATCACTAGCAGATATGAGAGGCAGGTGCTCATCTCATAACCTCTGTAAGAAGGCACTTGATACGGGAGAATATAAAAAAGGGTATCCACTGAACCGACTGTAATGTAATTCAACCATAGGTGAAAGAAAGGTCACTTCCTTGCCTTGTTGGCTGGGAAGAGACAGCAGAGCCCTGCCATATAATTGTGTTCTGTGACAGTAAAAGGAGCCTTTTGGTGCTTTGGGAAAGGAAAGTGACATTTTTCTCGCTCATGAAAGAAACACAGCTTCACATTAAACCTGTACTACAGTGCTCCCAATGTAAATAGAATTAACATGAGTGGAATTGTTATCCACACAGCATCCCTGAGGGAAAATGATTCACCAGGACAACGGCACATCCTAATATTAAAGCTGGGATAACGATGCTGATTTTTTTTAAGGCAGCTGGTATAGGGGGGGTGTGTGTGTGTGTACATATGTAAAAAAGCAACAGACAAGAGGCAGATTTCAGTTTTATCCTTCTGTTTCTTTCTCCTTGCTCTGATTTTTCAGTTGGAGAAAGGGAGTTGAGCTAAATAGAGTCTTTGCACAGATGCCAAGGACAATGGATTCCTGCCCTGTGCTTTAGCAGGGTGCTCATAAGAATGTATTAGGTATATGAAATAAGGGCTTAAGTAGCTGAGAGGTTTGAGAACTTACCTCAAAAAACAGAGTGTGGCACAGTTTTATTTCTCCTAACTACCCAAGGTAGGGGTGTAGTCATCCTGGTCTCATTTGGTGGGTGTTGGAGATACAGGGGCTATTGACGTCTTTCTGAAGGTTTGTCTCCCATCCAGCATGTGAACAAGAGACTAGGGCATCTTGATTGCTTAAACACTCATTTAGTTTCTTGTTTAGTAGGAACAATCAGCTGCAAAAAACTCCCATTTAGTTTTGAACTGAAATTGGTTATGCAGAATGCCAGTTTCAAAAAAAATTGTCTGCTTTGGTCCCTCTTGCAGTATTCTTGAAAAGAATACTGTTGATAGTGGTGCTAAAATTAGGAGAAATTGGGAGATAGAAATTAGGAGATACTGTACTAGAAACATTTACACTGAGAGGAGCTGTGACAAACAGGAATTGGTCAGAAACTCCTCACTGGAATACTTTTTTTTAAATCCTAATAGTGTTAAGAGGTCCTCCTGAGAAGCTGCTTTGCATAGTAACGGTTTACTAAATACAACAATCACTTGTTTCTAAAACTGTTTTTGAGCAGAACTGATTATTTTCTAGTGGAGTCAGGATTTTTTAAAAATATATTGAAACTTGCATGTGCTTCAGTGCTGTTGCTAAAGTTCTTGGGTTTTGTCATATGCAATTGAACGAATTCATGGTCAACGTTGAACCTCTGTCTGATTTCATATGGTATTTTTGTATCTACCTAAAAAGTTTTCCCTAAGATAGAGTTGTAAATTAGTATAGAACTAAATAGCCACATCCCCTATAAAGCTGTAACAAACTTGGCTGCATCTCCACGTCTGTCTTCTCTCTTCCACCGTCATGGAAAGCGTACATGGAAAGAAGAATAATTGGCTTATCTAACTCACTTCTACCAACAGGGAAACAAAAAATGTAAAAATAAAGATTTCAGAGGCTGATTTTAAAAACAGGCAAGAAGATATTTGCTGCAATATATGTGTTAGAATTGTTTAGATGTAAAATCATGCCTGCCTGTTTGTGTATTTTTGCAGAAAGGATTCTACATTTTATGGGAAAATTACTCCACACATATAGGCAAGAGGCTACTTGTAATGATAGTGCAAAACCTGTCCATGATACTAAAAGCCAAAATATGTAAAAATGGGAATAATACTTAAACAATAGAGGAAATTATTCCCTATCCTAAAGTCCAAATAAAAGAAAACCCTGGAATAAAAGACCGTCATTCCACAAACACACTAGAGGAGTAATTGTGTGTGTTTAGTCTTAGTTTTCCTTAGGTAGGTGAGCCGTTAGATCTAAAGCTAGGGAATATTCCCATTCCTCAGTGCTGGCACTGAGCCGTGTTTTGTGCACGTGTTTTGTGCAATGTTTTGTGGAGTGCAAAAGAAAATGGTATAATCAGTGTCTGAAGACTGTGAGGTTGTGCATGGAGAACTTGCCTTAAATTAATCTCTGACAAGAAGGCTGCCACAGACTGGTAAAAATGGAGAAGTATGTAACATGCTTCCAGTTTGCACGACCAAAGATTCTTGATACTTGCAGGAGAAATTTCTCGCAAACATCTGTTACAAAAGTTTCTCTATTGAAATGAGATCAAAGGTTCCACTAGAAACATCTCTGAGGATTCAGATATACCTTTTCATAGGTGACATGCTGATACAAGCCAGTTCTCGAGGGGTTGCATCAAGGCATAAATCAGCAGTAATTTCAACCCTGCAAGATCATAGCGCTATCATGAACAGAAAGAAAATCAATCTGACACCAGCTCAAATAATAGCAGTTCTGGGAGTCACAGTATATAGTACAAGTCCATTGGGAGGGTCTGCTTGTCAGAACAATGGCACTTGAAGACACCGAATACATTGACAGACATCAAAGCAAGGAGAAAAGGAACAGTAAGATCAGTCCTCTCGGGCTTGATGGTGTCAGGCACGCAAATAGCAACCTGAGTGATACTTCAAATGAAGGTGGTGCAGGCGCTTGGTCTCGTGGTCAGGCAGTAGTCAGGTCTTGCAAAAAGTACTTCAAATGCCTGAAAAGCTTTTTAAGTTTTAACTTAGTAGGAGATGTCAAAACTGCATAATAATTGATGGTATTTCTTCCTAGAGTCAGAAGAGCAAAAGTTAAGAAAACTAAGTATTTAGGAAAAGACTGAAAAATTTACTTTCTGTGTGTAGTGAATAATGGTGGTGCCATAAAAGTTCATATCCATATACTTGTAAGACATTAAACTGTAGATCCTACTATAAATGCACCAACCAAGAGACTACTGTAAGTGCAGCAGAGTTTTGAGCCTGTACTGGAAGTAAACGTGTCGCCGAATCAATGCTGCTTATGGAAATCCTGGAAGTTGTAACGTAGCAAAAATAAATCACCCCCAAAAGGTCATAAATATGAACAAGCCACAGCAGAGCCGAGGAGCAGACAGTACTGGAGAGATTCTGATAATTTTTAAGGTAACGTGTCCCATGAACAATATTCAGCTGGAGGTGGTGGGCTGTGTCGGTGTTTTATTTCACAGGTTTTTGTTAGGTGGGTTTTTTTCTTTCTGCAAGTGGAAGAGAAAATGGTAAGGCCCCCTGGGGTCTACCACAACATCTTGTGGGATCTTTCTTAGAGAGGAGCATGAAGACATAAGAATAATGTCAGGCAAAAAACCAAAATCTACCAGGAAAATTCCCTTTTTGTGGCTTTGTTTTCTGTGAAGTGAACTCATCGAGTGTGATGGTACTTAGACTTGGTCTTAGGCTTTGATGGTCCATAAATACTTTGGTGAGTACTGGTTTTTCAGTGAGGACTTCTGTTATACTCATTAGAAACAGGAAAAGTGAAATGTAGACAAAATTCTCAGCTGCATGTTTTTAAAGGGCATTGCCAAGGCATTCCAGTTTCAGTGACGACCTAGTAGTTGAACTGTTTTTCAGATGTTCTGTGGTATTGATGTGCTGTAAATTATTCTTGTGTGCTAACCTTGTTGTGCTACAAAATTTAAATTGGTCTCTCCAAAAATTAATAATATCTAAATGGAACATGTTATTTTCAATTTTTTTAATCTCTGAGCAACTAAATTGGATTTTAAAAATTACATTGTTGCTAATTAGGTCTTACTGGGTCGTCTTAATTAAGCACGCAGTTGGAAAAGAGACATAGCAATAATTATCTCAATTTGATGGTTATTCAATTTGCATTGTCAACAAATAGCCAAAGCACGATTCAATTTTCCTGTCACACAGGAACAAATGCAATACTTGCGACATGTCGATGTATTTTAAAACAGCGTTGTCTTCCAAAGGGCAATGCCTGCTTACTCCTAGATGAAAGAAAGATTCCATTTTTCTTACCGGCATGTACACAAGTACATCTATGCCTCAATACTGTATTATATTCTTAGATAATTGATAGCACGTACACAGGGTACATATATAAAACCCGTAGTGATAGTGTTTCCCTCTTTAGGTCAAAGAGCTCCGAGATGGAACCATCTCCTAATTTTAGGTTTTACAATGCAAAATTATGCTCTTGACATGAAAATGGTGATGATAAGGGCTCCTGTTGACATGACAAGCATTTTAACACTTCATCTGTATATATTTAAATCAAAGATATTGGAAATGTCCTATACAGTGGGAGGAGGCTTAGTTGTCCCAGGCAAACTTGAAGATGAGGGGGACTGTCTGTTTCTTCAATTCCATTCTCTTATAATGGCTTATACTAAGAAAATACAGCTTTGGCTGTACGTCCTCTCTGGACTAACAAAGCGACTTCTGAGAGATCCATATAAGAATATTGATCCTGTAATCTCAACCTATGCTCTTATATAGGCCAGACTTCCTTTACCTCTTTC
>NW_010430063.1:22501-30918 GCF_000710305.1 Buceros rhinoceros silvestris
CTTTCCCTATATTGTCCTTACCATACAGTTGGGAATTAAGTTGCAAAGGCAGTATGTGGTGTGCTCGTGTGTTCTGTACCAACTGTGTAGATGTCAAGCACTTGGCTCATTTTACTGAAGCCCCAATTTTTCATATTCTGCAGGACTCCTAGTTGAAGTGTTGATGCTCTTCAATGTTTTCATTATTTGAAATTAGAAGCTGACACCAGGAGTTATCCTGCAATATAATCAGGAATTGTACAGTTCTTCAGAGAGACTTAGAGTGCAGGAGATATTCTGAACCTGTCCAAGATATATTACCCCAAATCAGGCATGTACTTTGTCCCACGGCAATAGAACCTGAACTTCTGTGCTTGAACCTCCATTACGTATGCTTGCTAACATCAAATGATGGGTTTCCAAAAGAAAACATTAGGGAGCTGTGTGATTTTTACAGTTAGTGGCAATTTTCCAGGTAAAGTGAAGGGCACGTGTTGTCCAAGAATTCTGCATCACAGTTGAGAGCTGACATAACGTATGTTTTTCCATTCACTTTCAGTCTTGCCATATGCCACAAAATACTGCAACAACCTGACTTTCCTTACAATTTCATTCTGTGGTGTTTTCCTTCTGATAAAATGGGCAACACTTGGAATTACTTTGAATTACTTTGTTAACAAGTTAAATTAGACTCTGACTAATTTTAAATTAATTTTGTTAAATGTGAAAACGAACCTTATTCCACTTGTGTCTATCACAATGGGAGATACAAATGTACGGACATGTGTAATCCATCCACAGGTTAAAGCAGCTCATCCTCTGGTGTGTTAAACTCGTGATACATCCCTGAAAAACATCATTTTTGCATCTACTTACCTGATTTAGAAAGATAGGTAAACCACTGTATTCTCACACTGGCTTATTTTATCTGTGCATCTGCTGTTCCTAAGAGGCACTAGGTAGTCCGCTTGCAGGAATAACACAGTGTCTCAATTTTTCACAGCCTCTCTCATATACAGAGGAATACTGGGCATGTCGTATCTAGTGATCCGTACTTCATTATGTTCTCTTCGAGCATCTTATGATGTGTTGATATTTTATGATCCATAGATAATGTTCATGTGAATTTTGGTCGCTGCTTGGGTTTTGTAAAAATTCTCGGTTTCTTCAGTCAGTCTCCTAAGGCTTGCTCTCAGTTACTCTGTCTTAGTATAAGATTTTTCCTTCCAGTGGGAAGTATTACGTGCTTCCATCCTTCCATATTTTTCTATCGTGCTGATTCCATGCATCACCTAGAAACATAAGGATGACATATGAACTTCCTTTGTTTATAGTATCTAAACAAATACTTGAGGAATATAGTTTTGAAGGTATGTACAAGGTCAGAATATTTCCTTCCTTTCCAATATTTTTGACTTCATGTTGCAATTCTCAGAGGTTTAAATCAAGAGCATTTGCTTTGGTTTGCCACTCATATTGTACAGTTTTGAATTTCAGGAAGGACTTGCAGGGTAAAGGTACTACTCTTTTTGCCTTCAGCAAACCAGAGCTGAAATACCTGCTTAGTAGTTCATTTTCAGGAACCAGTGGTCTGAAAAGGTAATAAGCAAATGGTAGCCTTCAGATAAGGGTGTATGTTGAAAAAAAAATAAATATAGGAGAGAATTGAGGAAATGTGGAGCTGGGGTTTGTAGCTGATGGGACATCCCTTTCAGAATGAAAAATGGAATTACAGGAGGCTGCCGTATGAGCTTAGGTTTTGAATATATGCAGACAAGGACTGCTTCCTGCTTATATTTCAGCATCATAACTGTAATTATGGTTTAATTTTATCTAGTTTGGAATATCTGAGAATTCGACATACTGCTTAATCGAGGCCAAAACAGGTTACGGTTCTTTGTGTTTCATTCTTGTTTTATTCTTCCTGTGTTTTATTCTTGTCCACTTCTGGAAGACCCTGTCCAGCTACATGACACTCATTATCATCCGTATCCTGACCCCTCTAAATCAGTCTGCACTTACTGGTAACCAGCTGGGAATGTCACCGGTGAATTGATGGGGTTGGGGGTGGATAATCAGTATGGAAATTTGCTCATTAGATGGGCACCCTATCAGAGCGGCCTGAAAAGAATTTATACAAAGCATTCTTGAAGTCAGGCAATCTCTGCGGCACCGCTGTATTTGAGCCTCTGTGCAGCAGAAACGCACACAGGGAGTTTTCTGATGAAATCCCCACTGATCAGTCTGTGCACTGCTAACGGCCTCCTCACAGGCTGTCTGGTAAGCCACGGCTGTCCTACACTGTGCTTCAAAGCAAGTAGGATTCTGATCTGAGCAGAACATAAAAGTTAGGTAGTTGATGTAAGAGGGGTTTAATGCAAGTGAAATGTGAAAATATCTAATACAACATGTGTTTAGGAAGTTGCATAAATCATACGTTAAAAATATAAATCCAAAAGTTTTCTTATTAAAAGGTGGTATATTCCCATTTAAGAATTTTTTGAATTAGAATTAGCAATTCAAATTGTGAATTTAGATGGTTAGTTGTGTATTCTTCTACAAATCTAATGGTATGTGATATCTGTTTTATAGTATGGTTGAGAATTACTAGCTATTCAGTACCTGATTATGTACTTATACAGATAAATGTAAATCTGTGAATAAACACATAGTAGTTATATAATTTATAATTTTTTTTGGTTAAATAATTTGTGAAACCTTTCAACGACAGAACAGTGATGGGAAGGTCAAAAAAGTGCTGTTCTTTGTGAGGAGGAGAGCATTAAGACACACAAAGGACACTTAGAGGAACCGTAAGCTTTTATGACACTTCATCATTTTGCTTACAAGGTCAACTTGATAATTAATTGGCCGCGTGTTTCGTTTAGTTACTTGAAGGCCAGTTATTTGAAGAAACCTGTGTAAACATCCAGGCAATATTCTTCATACTCCTGCCCCATTCCAGCATTTTGAGTTGCTTATTGTGTTGCCTTTTTCCAAACGAAATATGAAACAAGGTGCAAGTATTTGAGTGCCAGTGTTTAAATGCAAATTATCATAACATACCATCATTGCTTAAGTTGGTCTGAGTCTCCTACCTATACAAAAGCTTAAAGATTTGATCTGGTTTTTATCCTGTGTTCCTGATTCATAAAACCATTGTTTGATGAAAAATTCTAGGAAGCATTTTTTTCCAGTACTTAGGAATGATTTATCACCTGCTTTCATATCTGGCCAGGTAGCTGTGAGTTTATGAAACAACAATGCCCTAAGCAAAAATAAAGGAAGCACAAGTTTAGTCCGTGTGTGGAAAGAAGTCAAAGTTTACTGTGGCATTTGATGCTCTGGTGCTCTGTCTCCAGCCCTTATATGAGCCATTAGTACCACTGGGTTTTAGATGGCTTCGGTAAAATTGGGTTGGGGTGGGAAGGGAAGTCAGCCAGGTGAGCTGAAGATTTTCTTCCTTCAGGCGGAGAATGAGTGGAGTGGGAGACTCAGGATCTGCCTGCCTTACATCCATGTCCGCATCATGCCTCCCTAAAGGGTGTAAAACTTCATGTCACCTCTTCCTGATGTGGTGCAGCATGCCCTGGAGATGGCCAGCCTTAGATCCTGGTGCTGAAGAGCCTTGGGGGACAGCGTTTTGCTGAGAAAAGTTGGGCTGTGGCTTCACACGCATGTGCCAGGGCTTTGCTGCCCTGCAGCTGGAGACGTGGTCCTGCGTGGCCGCGGTAGGAGGCGGTGGTGGAGTGCCTGAGCAGGGGAACGTGGTGCTGAGTTGTGATATTCCCACGCTGGTCGGGGTGTTTAATCATTCTTGTGCTCACAGAATAAGGAATAATAAAATTCTAGCTTTTAAGGGGATGTTTCATGGAGGTTCTACATTAATTTAGATTTGAGAAAATGCACATCCTTACACATGAGAAGACAGCGCAGATGAAACCCTGAAAGAGAAGACCTGGAATGCATAATGAATCTGTTAATTGCTTACATTAAATGATTTGGTCTGTCTGCTGCCTTGGTTAACCTAATTAAATATATTTCTTCTACAAACTGTTCTCACAATAAGTGAAGGCTTTGGTTATTAAAGCTTCTTTTAGAAGAATAAAAATAAATTTTTGTTAAGTAGTTGGTTTTCTGCAGCAGGTCTCTGTGCATCCTAATAAATTTTTGTTACTTCAAAAAACAAAGTCACTATTGAAACTTCCTGCAAAACAAATGCACAGCAAGGATATCTTTTAGAAGGAACTTCTGTGTTTTGATCTTTTTTTTTTCCCTGTGAGTCAGGGTGCATAAGTATACTACTAACTTTTCCAGCAATGAGCTACATTTGTTGTGTTCGTGGTTTTGTGGTTTTGAAAGCAAGATGTGCCACATGCCTCCATGTCTACTGCATCTTCTTTGTAGAGGCCCTTAATTTCTCCTAATTTTCTGCTGGCTTTTGTAGCATCATCTCCATTTGTTCTGTCAGACAGGATATATATGTAGGCTTTTTCCTGTCCGTAACCATTTCTACAGAGTCCTCTTAATCTTAAGCCAACCTTCTGCTTGGAGGTTGAGGCAGTTACAGCAACTCCTAGAGTAACTGCTGAACTTCTTAGGCAGTAACAGACAATATTGGCAAATAACAGTAAATTCTTCAGGCAAATAGCTTTTGAGAAGCAAATAGTGCGTATTAGTAACTTGTCTACAGAAGCATCTTAACACAAACTTGATGAGTGAGGGCAACGCAGAGCACAAAAACTTGTGTTGCTTGCTGAAGCCCCGTGACACACTCAACAGCCAGCCTTGCTCTCTGGCAGCTCCTTAGTTTATCTTTTTAGTTCTCTCACTTGAGGTTTTTTTTATTGATGTGGGGGCTTTCAAGCCCCCTTTGACTAGTGGGTGTGAACTGAGTATTTTAGTATTATTATTTTACTGCTAGAACTCTTTATCAAGGTGCTGTTTGTTTCTGAAGAGCTGTTCCATCCCAGGTTCAATGACTGGATGAAACTCCCTGAGGTTTTGTGTTTCAAGCAGAGACATGTCTTTAACCTCTTTCTTCAGATAGAGTCCCTCAGTGTGGGGACGGAAGGCAAGCGCTCCATGGTATTACTACTGCCGTACTGGTCTGCCTCCCTTTCTGCCATCCCTCCAAGGGCTCTGTGAGCCTGGATTTTCTTCTGCCGTCGCTATGTTAGAAGCCTTATCCCCTCTTCACAGGACGCGCGGTGTTTTCCACTCTTGCTCAGGAAGGCAATCCTTTCAAAAGCATGGGGAAGACACACCAGCAGGAGATCTCCAGAGAACTGGATTTGACCATCACTGTAATGGGATCCCAAACGGCCAGCTGTGGTTTGGAAGGTTTCACTGAGGATCAGTATAGCCCCCGCATTGGTATGGGTTTAGAAAGGACATGCAGAGGAGAAAGGTGGTAGTACTGCAGAGTAAAAGCTCCTTCCTCTTGAAATGTCCAGACAATCTGAAAGGAGAATGTCCATCCTATGTTCTCAGGAAGTAACCATGTGGTGTATTTTTGTTTTCACTTGTTAAGGGTCGAGGGCCGAGGTAAACAACCCCTCGAATTCCTTAATGATTCTCCTCTGTTTTGTTATAAACAGAAGGAGTTGAAAGGGGAAGAAGATTCACACCTCGGTCTGCATTCAAGGAACTGAAACAAACTTTTAATACACACTGAATTCACACAACTATTCACTACATATACATTTGGACAAACCGAGAAAAGGGGAAAAAAAACGAAGAAGAGAGGACTTAGATAACCAGAGTTCTGTCCCGTTCTGTTCAAGGTCAGTGCTCTGGGCAGGCACCCAGCGGCAAGGTGGGACTGAAGACTCTGCAGCTGCAGACGGAGAAAGCAGAATTCTTCTCGCGGCAAAACGGGGCGGGGGGAGAAACCCTGCACGGCAAGGAAGAAAAACTGCAGGGAAAAAAACCTCCCTGTACGGAACAGCCGGGAGTCCGAGTATTCTGACCCAATTTCAGACGGGCCGGGCCTCACGGCAATAGCAGTTCAGGGTCTGTGATCCGATGCAGGCCCTCAGGCCTCGGTCTGCGTTCGGCCTAGTCGGGCCTAGTCGCCGGCAGAGCAGGTTCGTGGGAGTCCTCTGGTCGTGCCGCTGTCCGGCAGTCCGAGAGGGAGTCACCCCCCGGCCTGCTGCCTTTACAGGCTCCCGGCGTAACGTTCCACCGGACTCTCTTGACCAGTTAAATGCGGAATTATTGTACTACATGGAATAATTCTATTTGTCCATTTCCCAAAACAAGGAAGTTTTAGCTCAAACCAGGACATTACTAAGCCTGGTGGTTTTCTGAAGCGCGAAGTCTCTTGTTCTTGATTAAATGTAATTTAATCTACAGTAAAATACTTCGAAAGAGTGAACTTTCTGTTTTCTAGGCTTCGAATTTGAAAGATACAAAATACTGTTTTCACCTAAGATGAATATGCATCTTTTTAGACAAATAATAACTGTTCTGTCTTAGCTTTCATACCAAATCTAAGTTTCTGTAACGTCTTGTGGATAACTTACAGTTACTGCTTGGCCAAATGGGATAGTGCTTAAGATCTGGGCTTGTGGGGTTTGGGGTTTTTTTTTTGTTTGTTTTATTTTTTTTTTTGCAAGTTGCTGTTGTTTTAATTCTCTTTTTAAAAAAAACAAACCAGTAAAATAAGACATGCTCAGATTCCTTCCTGGATTATAGTGATACTAATAAAATTGAATTGTTTTATATCTACTAAAAATAACATTGGGCCTTTGTGAGCTAAATTTATCTGTGGTACCTAAAATGGCTTATCGTTGGTTTTGTTTTTTTTTTTCCCCAGGACTATTTCCTTAAGGAGTTCCAGTTTCTTGTTTTCATGACTTTGAGCCTGTTAATCAGCGATGGAGCAGATGGACTGCAAACCCTACCAGCCACTGTCAAAAGTTAAACACGAAGTGGATTTAACTTACACAAGTTCTTCAGATGAGAGTGAAGATGGGGGAAAGCAAAGGCAATCCTATGACTCAAGAGAAACTCTGAATGAATATAGCCAAGAGCTAAGACTTAATTATAACAGTCATAGCAGAAAAAGAAAAACCATTGACCAGTCCTCGCAAGGTAAATTGTTTATTTTATCTACTAGTTTTGGTTAGTACTTTCTGATGACTTGCTATGAAACAATACCGTGCTGTCAGCAGACACACAAACATCTTGTTTTCACAGGCTTGTAGCGACAACCCACATTTTACCTATTTTTAACTACACTGTAGTATCAGAAATCTGGGAAGTGGTTTTTTTGAAGTAAAATTGCTTTTCTAGCAGGTTGGCCTCACTGGTGTTCTGGAGACCATGACACGATATCTATAGATAAATATTTCTTTAGTAGTAACTGCACTTCTCTTCTTACTAATGTTGACTGATGAATTATTTACTACCTTTGCGTATGTTGTGTGCATTTTGGTATAAAATCAGCATGAGGTTGTATCTCTGCATGTGCTTACACAGCCTGTGAATGAATTCAACTGCAACAGTTCTCTTAAGAAAACTTCGAATCTTACAAATAACAAAGTAATTGAAAAACTGAAGATAATTCGTGTATCGTAAGAAAAAAGCCAACGGTTAAGTTTCTTTTATAGTGTTTTGTATGATACAGGCAGAAGTTTAGGGCAAATATTTGATGGTTCAGCTGAGGTTAGGAAAAGCTAAGAGAGAAGAGCTAAAGACTAAGACTAAAGAAATAGAAGGAAGCGAGCAAAATCTGCTGCAGCATCCCCTGATAGAGTGCTGCTCATGGAAACCCGTGTGCTGCCTTTACGTGCTTTGTGCAGACAAGTGGCTTAGCTGTTGCCTGTAGCTCTGTCACAGATTTGGGCATGATGGTGGGGCAGGGAGAATGTTTTTAGGAATCAGAGTGTGTCTGAGAAACAGCCAGAGTCCCATTCCCTTAAAGGTAACAGCAACAGGGTTCAGGGGCCACTGCTCCCCGCTCTTCAAGGAGGTTGTTAAATTGATCCGTTGCAGTGTGGCCAGTAAATTCTCAGGTAGAAATGTAGATACTTACTAAAAAAAACCAAACCAATCAAAAAAACAAAATAAAACCCCCAAAGAAACCCAACAAATAAAGCCCCTGCTCAAAGCAACCCAGTCCCCTCAGTGCTCACTTAGAAAAGGCTTCCCCAAATTTCTGAATATCAAAATAAGTTTTTTAACAAGAAAATAAAAACCAGGCCTTTTGAAGATGGAAGATGTTTCTCCTCTGTGATGTGTAAATTAATGCAAAAATTAGAATAACTGTGCTGCAGAGCTCTCACAGCCTTTCTGTTTTTACTGCAGATATTGTGAATCAAGTTACTTTCATTACACTAGTGTTGTAGGTGTTTGAAAGCACCTATAATTCATGGCAGAAATAATTCGTAGCTGCCAGAGATAGCCTCAGTCCGTGTTCATATGTTCCCTAC
>NW_010430063.1:31016-51422 GCF_000710305.1 Buceros rhinoceros silvestris
TCCCTACACAGAGTTACAAAACTACAATACTGGGAAAAAAACCCTCATGAATACGGTTTTCAGGAAAGTATGTACAGAAAACTCAGCTTATATGTTTGATTCTCTATAAATGACTTGATCTTGAGCATGTTTTGAGAGTTTGGTTAACTAAGATACAGCTATATTGTTGTAACTGAATGTAAATGTACCTGTAGATGTATTTAAAGCCGCTACCTCGTTACTGATAACTGGCTCTGAAAGCGTAACCTCTGCATTGACCACGGCCCCTGGAGATCTCCCTGTCTGCGATGCTTTGCCACTGTTGGTGTTTGTGTTCGCTGCAGCATCGCTAGCTTGGACGTGTATAAAAAGGTTGTAGTCACTCTGCTGTAGGCGTAAGAAACCAGCCTGTGTGTCGCAGGTTGAATTTATTCTTCCAGAACGGTGCCTCTGAAAGCAATCGCATTAATAATTTTTGAGAAATGGTCGAATTAGTGCGGGTTTCTGCAAGAAGTTGTCAGGCGTGAACTTAACCTCACTTATTCAGGACTGGCCTGTTAGGAATCAGATTTATGCTGGCACAGACCAACAAATATTTTACACTCATGTGGTAAGATGATGTTATTGGAAATACATGCCCCGAGATCTTTCCATACGATTTTTGAGATACTCTATGAATTTGCAGATCTATTTTGCAAGCATTGCTATTTTTCTTTGTGGAAGCAACACAGTCTTGTACTGCTTCAACCCGCAGCGTGAGGCTCGATGTCGACATTCGTAGGAAATCACTTCACTTCCACGGTAGTTTGTCAAGACGCAGGGCAGCACTTAAATACTCTAGGTGCCGTCTTTCCTAAATTGTCTGGGACAGTGTGTTACTATTTAATATATCCTGCTTGTTTTATTGTGTTATTGAGCGTAAAAGTGTTTTAAAAACATACACTTGTGTACTGGTTTGTAAGGATGGAGGTGAACTTTGCCTGCTGTACTAGAAAAACATAGTTTTCACCTGTGACAAATTCAGTTAGTAATTGCACTGCTAAGTGTAGCTGCTTGGCTTCCTGAGAATTCATCCCTGGATCTTTCTCATGATTTAAATCACAGTTTTCCTCTGCCACAAACTAAACCTAAATGTTTGGCCTGGCAATCAACACAAATTTGAAATATAAAGCTGGTTGAGCTCAAAATCCAAACAAAGCAAAAACGTTTGTAAAGCTTTGTGTAAAGTTTGAGACTTCAGCCAAGACTTTGATTTGATCATGGTTCTAGTGTGTTATTTCCAAATGTTCATCAGGTTTCCCAGTATGGGGCCTGGGAGCTGGAGGGTTCTTGGTAGTTGCAGTCAATAAAAGAAAAAAAAAAAAAAACCAACAGGTTCAGCTTTGGACTCTGAATCTGGTGTGAAACCATAAAACTGTAGATGAAACTTGTTTAAATCTATTCTTTTTAAAAATTCCTCATCAGAATCTTTAATACAGTTTTTCTAATGTTTGGCACATCTTTGGAATGTTGTTTTTTTTTTTTAAAAAAATCAAACCCAAAACCCCCACAAGGCCCATTCTGTAAGGAGAGTGCCGTACCATGCCGTTGCTTAAGACTATTGCATAAAAAAAGTCTACGTATTAAAGCTGAAGGGGCTTCTGTAGCTGTATCTCTAGGTAGTGATGTAATGATTCTTCTCTAGGTACAACTGAAATAGTGCCCTGTACTTAACTTGTGATGAATTAATGGATTGCACAGTGAGGATGAAATCCATAAACTTCATCCGTGAAAGGTGTGAGAATAGATGAGAAAACAGACACAGTAATATTCATGAATGAAGTGATAATGATGAGGGGTGAGATATCCATCAAAGGAGCTCTGATGGAATGTGAGAAGAAAATTGTTTAGGAATAAGAATTTATTAAAGAGAAGCTTATAACAGGAATGAGTGTAGTGATATCTATGCTGATGTAGATAGTTTTGTGAGAAGAATCACCAATTTAGATGTTCATGGAAACAGGAAGAATTTATATTGGCTACTTAATTAGACTGGGCAGTCATCTGAATTTAGTAAATAGCTCCAGAGTAAAATGTGGTTTATTGCTCGAAATGCTGATACATCTCAGCAATTTCTGTGAAGATTTTTTGTTATGAGCAGTTTGACTATTGCATTGCAATGATCAATATTAAGGATTCATTTCTATAAAAAGTTTCAGTTGAAACCTGAGATTATGTAAAATCATTACATGTGTGTTTGCACATATAGACTCTCTGTGTGAACTAGAACTCTGCATGGCATGAGCTCAGAGGAAACTTTTCAGAGTCCTCGTGTATATACTCGTCTATATAGAATTGACAAGCACTCTCAGTATTTTGTGAAACGCCTTTTGTGTTATTTTACAAATTACAAATTTTTTTGTTTTAGAGATTGAAAACAATACCCAAGTGTAGAAGACTTAACTGCTTCAAGGTTTTTGTACTTCTTACAATTCCTGAACTCGTAGCTCAAATCTTACTCTTGAAAGAGGAATTATTTATTGGTTGGTTTCATATATCTTATAGATTGGAATATGAAAAAGAAAAAAGAATGAACAAACAAAAAACCCAGTAGGTACAGAATGAATATATTGACTAAGCAACAATTTCTAGGTGTTGCTCTTGAGGTCTGGTACTGATGTCCCTCATGGAGGTTCCAGTGCAAGATAAATTGTGTTGCTGGAGTTATTTGTGTCAGAAACTTGTAGTTGTCTGACAATTCCAGATTTAACAAATCACTGAGCTTGAAACAGTCTGTAGTGTTAAGTTTTACTGGCCTAACCACTCAACGTGAGCAGGTACAAAACTCTCCTGACACAGTGTCATTGACTCTGAAGAGTCAGTGCTAATTGCTATAACGTATTCCTCTTCAAATGGGGACGTTCAAACTCCTGTTCATCTGAAGATACGTAAATCTGCAATATCCCCTGCTGGCAACAAGATCTTACCAAGTAAATTCCTGGCAGACCCAATACCATATAGTTTGGGGATATTGGCAAACACAGTAAATTAATTCTTGGAAGAAGAATTGGTAAGCACAATGTTTTGTACTGGAAAGAGATGGGGGAGAATTGGCAGAAGTCATCAGAAATGTTGTTCTTGGTAGGAAACATTTTGATGGACCTGGCTGTGAGGAGAAAAATTCCCATAGCTGTACCATATGTAGGTTGCACTTCCAGCTTATTTGTGACATGTTTACATCATTAGAACTCTTTTCTTCCACAGATTTCTTTGATTCCACCAAAGTAAATATGAGAGAGCTGTACTCCACAAATACTGGCAGTACAAAAGAGCTTTATGGCTTTTAGGTTAATTATAGATTTGTAGAAAACACTAGTTTAAAGGAATGAATTCCTGATAGGATAAGCATCTGGGATTCAGTCACTGGCATGATGAGGTTTATTGATCGTTAACAATATGAGCATACGGCGGTAAATTTCTGGTTAGACAAACGTGTATTTCCTGGCAAGATGAATATATTGAGCTACATTAGGGGCAAGGCAAACTGGAGTTATTCCTAGCAGGGGGATCCAACAGCAAATATTTGCTAGTAAATCTGGTGGGGAAAAAAAAAAAGACAAAACAGCATTACTGGTATTCCAGGACATGATATTTTAGAGTGCTTCACAAAGAACTGACCTCTTCTGCTTTTAGCCCAAGAGGTGAGGAAGACTTTTTTTGTGGGACAGAAGCTGCAGATTGACAACATATCAAATGTTTTGTAGAGACGGTATATAAAATTCTCCTTAGAAGCAATAGGTAAATGTTCAAAATCTTCCTTGAATGGGCTCCACTGGCCTCATAAAGAAGCCTGGGACACAGTGTGAGAAAGCTGCTTTCTTCTGCCTAAGGCCACTGCTGTTCCATCCTTGGCTCTTTTAGCTTACTTCTGTTGCCGTCTGATCCCCCATTCTGCCCTCTGTGATGCTCTAGCAGTGGGGACGATGCACAGGCAGTGGGTATGTTCCTGTGCTGGAAAGCACTTTCCTTTACCTAGAAAGTAAAAGAACTACATGTGGGGTGCAGATCCTGGCCGACTGTTTTGCAGTGCTTTAAGGTTCAGCAAATCTAAGCTTACCAGGAAGGAAGATTTAAACACATGTAACTCTTAACCTCTTATGACCTGTCAAAAACAGTTTTACTTGTCATCATAGACATAAATATAAGGCGTGTTGACAAGCACTGGTAGGAAATTGTCCTGTCAGGAAAATGTCATGGTGGGTTTTTGTCATCTGTGAAGGAGTAGCAAAAGCTTTTTACATAATAGCCACGTTCTCCTCTGATTTCAGCATCATGGAAATCCATTCGGGGCAGCAGATCTGCTGTGTGTCTTCACCAGTGCCATTGAGAGATGAGTTTTGGCTGTATATAGCATGTGCTTTTTGTTTCAATTATTACTTATTTTTAAATGTAAAGGAAAATAACCCAAACCTTCGGTTATTTATTTTTAAAGGACATGTAAAGGTAAATAAGCCAATCCTTATTCCCTTCTCCCCTTAATCTGTTCTGTATAACACTAGTGTAATACTCTATATACCACAAGTTTGTTCTCGTGTGAGCCTTCCCAGAGGAAACTGATGCCAATAACTTCTTCAGGTGGGTAGTTATTTAGTCCCCTTGTTCTGTTTTCTTCGTGATGAGATTTGTGGGTTTATGAAGGATGGGAATTTTTTTGTTAACCGTTAAGCTGCATAATTTGTTTAGAGCTGTGGGAGTTGTTGTGGAAGGTGATTATAGCACAGTGCAATGAGGAAGTAGGAACAAGCCGGTTACAAAGGAATCCGGTTATTTTTACAAGCACTTTTCTTGAAAGTCTGTAATTTAAGGAAGAAAATACAAAAATAACACAGGAGAGTTCTGGTAATACTGTTTACTAGATAGGGCTTGTACTGTCAGAGTATTTTTATACTATTAGAATCTTTTTTCTCTTGTTTGCCGACATTTAAATTTCAGACTTTCAATGTTGTCCACAACATTATTTTGCTGATTTTAGAAAAATCTTCTGAGAACTTAATTTAAGCATGTTTCGTACCTGCGTACTTTAGCGCAGGGACTTGAAGCATAGTGAAGAAGTGATATCTGTGGAAGGGCAGGCGGTACATCCCTCGTGCTGTCTCATGAAAGGGACTCAGCTTTCAGTACTGGGTGATTTAAAGGTCCTTCAGATTTCTGGGCTGTATACTAACGGAAGGAAGCGACAGCTAATAAGCTCCATCTCCTGCTGCTGTATGTTACGCCATCTGGTCTGAGTGTTTATGAGCTTCATGTTGTCCAAAAAAAATACATATGAGGCAGAGGAAAAGACTCCACGCTCCTAAAGCTTGAGTGCATTGTCTCCTCCTGTACTCCCTTGCCGAAGCGCGGGTTCCTGGTGTGCTGTGCTTGGTTTGGCGAGTTGTGTTCTAATCGCGACGGTGTTACTGTCTCCCAGAGAAAAACAGTGTAGCTGAGCAGTTCCCTGTGCCTTCCTGGGCTGCAGCCTTCTCTGCTCTGAGCAGCCTTCTCTGCTACGTGGGCAGTATCTGCAAACTTTAACTCACCAAGTAATTGGAAATTTTTCTTCTTGGAGTAACTGGCGTGAGGAAACTGTATGTTTGTTGCTTCATTTAAAATCTCACTGAGGGGATATTTTCCCTTGCCCTCATCAAATCAAAACACGCGAGCATGCAGAATGTGTGAGGAGACTTTTTCCACAAGGCTGATGGGGTGCTTCCCCCCTACATCACAATGGTGTCACAAAAGCTCGTAGCCTGCTGTCGCCATTCCTGTGAAGCTGCTTCCAATCTTATATCTGCCATCATCTCAGTGGAAAAAAAAAAAAAAGCCTTGTATAATCAAAAATAGTTTCATTCTCATAAGTAATTCTTTTGATTTAAAAAATGAATATCCAAGCGGGGAAAAGTGAGGAAAAAAAACTACTGAGAAAGGAAATCAGCTAGAGAAGGATCACAGTGCATTTGCAATCCCTTGCTAACAAATCTCATCTAAGGAATAAAAAAAGCATTCTCCAAATGTTACACAAGCTTAACAATCCATTTGTCAGTGTACAGATACAAACGACAATGGTAATTTCCATTCTCTTCTCTGCATCTCAAATTTTCCGTACTGTAAAATGCCGGAAATCATAGAAATAAAAACCTGAAGAGGAGAGTGAGGCAGCCAGAGTAACAGGAACTGAGACACAGCAATGCTTACAGTAGCCTGTGCCCAATACTAATGGAATAACTACAGCAGAGCTAAACCTTTGGCGTAATGTATTTTGAAATTGTGTTTTTCAGAACTTGAAATTTTATCTGTGAAATGTTCTACATTAGTAGAGCCTCTTCCTCTAACACTGAAAAGCAGCCAGGAAGATCTGTTGTGAGTGAAAACCGAGGTATGAACAAACATCAAGACAGTGACAGAGCAAGTGTTACAGAACATGGGAACCAGTGAACAGCTCGACACTTGTCCTACAAGCCATTTTAATAGACGTATTCTTGCTGTGTCTTGTACGTGTCTGTCTTTTTGAAAGGAAGAAGAGCTGTCTTATTTTCTGGAACTAGAAATCTGGTATAGCTTATCTTCATTTATAGAGCAGATGCTGAAACAAAACAACATTTCTTCCCAGGGTTTCTCAGTTATGTATCTGTCAGAAGATTTAGTACCTCTCGAAAAAAGAACTGTCAAGAAGTAGCTCAGTGAGTCGATGACATTGCTGCCTATCTGGATAAACAGCAGGGTGGGAGTATCCGAACTCCTTTAGAGCTTGAATTAGTTTTTTCTTCTGAGAGTGAGACTTAAATTCTGAATTTAGTTCTATAGGTGTTTATGTGAAATAAAATGTGAACATGATTTAAAACCTAAAATTCTCCTTTCAAAGTTTCAGTTTTATTGGAAGCTGCTCAAAAATCAGTTTCCCGCTGGCTGTCACTCATTAGGTGTGCTTGCGAAATGGATGAAGTATCTTTAGCTCAGATGGAAAAAACAGCATGCAAGGAATAAGGTAATATTTAACACCAGCAGACGGGTTCTTTCACTGCCCCCCCAAGCAGCAGCTGTATAACAAGACAGTGAATAGTGAATAAGGCTGACGCAGTCACTTCCAGCTGTAACCTCGGGGAAAATAGTTTGAGGACCTAGAAAAATCACATATCAAAATATAAACAGGTACTGTGAAAATCACCAGGAGGTTATGAAGCCAGCAAATTCAGATGATGATATTAGCACAGTGACTAATGAGACGTAGATGTTAAGTTTTGTAAAGTTTTTGAAAGATTAACTGTGCTTTATTCAGAATTAACGTACTGGAATTCATTGCTGCTGCGGAAGTTGCATCTGTAAGAAGGAACATTAGCAACTGGACTGTCTTGAAGGCTGTGCTCGGAAATAGACTGTTACAGAGGTCCTAGCCTTTTTTTCTGAGAAGTGAAATGGTAGTATCTGAAAAGCCAGATTCAGTGTTGCCACTGCCTTAACTTGGCTTCACACGTGAGGTTTGAACTGCCAAGACGACCCCAGTCATGTGAGCCAGGACTGTTGCCATGCTTTACGGATGACTGAGAGCTGGAGAAGAAGCTGTTGTTAGCTAAAGAGAAGCAGCATCAGGTTATAACGCCCGTGGCCCCTGGAAGTGGGAGAAGTCTGTCTTTGGGAGTGAAGTGCCAAAAGCACCTTCCTGCATACCTGGGAGTGAGGAAGACTCCGCACCTCCCTGCTCTTAGCACTTTCTTAACACCAAATTGTAGTGTGAGCTGTGTAGAGCTTTCCTTGGAAGGACGGTGAGCTGACTTTGGACCAGTTCATGGTTTTTCTTTACAACTAAGATTTTAAACACTTTTATAGAATAAATATTAAAACTATTAGAAATGTTGTCAAATAGTTGTCCCCAGAGGTATTCCCCTGTGCTGCTTGGAAAATGTGTTAGTGATATCCTCTCGCTGTGGTCACTTTTCTCACTTTGTTCTTGGGGACAGATTACTAAATCCGTTTATCTTTGGGTCTCAGGAAGGAAATACAGAATTCATGAAGAGAAGGGCACGGTATGAAAAAATCCTTGTATTTCAGTTGAAAAAGGAAGAAAGGAAATTGTTTGCCTGTTCTTAGAGAATAAATCCATTCATGTGAGCATATCTTGGAGGATCATCTTGTCTGTTGGCTATTGTAAAAATAACAATGAACACACAGTACCTGTCTGCATGGACAGCGCTTCTCCTCCGGCTGACACCGCTGTCATCTCAAGATACCCATCCCATCAAAATATTTTCTAAGATATTTTGGGGTTTTATTGGTCTTCTTAAAAATTCATTTCCCGATGATTAAATTCCTTAATCAGTGAATGCATTAAATTTTACGGGTTTGGGTTTTTTAGTCTAAAGAGAAACTGCCTGGCAAGCAGTTTTGTATCTTGCTGTAGTATTTGGATTAAGAATGGTTCTTTTTTCTGTAAAGATGCAAGAGAATATTAATTTATATTTCTGCTAGTGGATTAAAAGATGAAAACCATGTGTCTTTTTTATCCTAATTCTGTATGCAGCCAGTCCTTTGACTCCACTGGTCATACTACTGTAAATCAGAAAATAGTCTGTCTTTAATGGCAAAAAAATACATCACAAGTTATGTATTGTAGCATGTGTCAGTACATAACCCTGAGGGGTGTTTTGTCAGAAGTGTATAATTAGTGGGTTTGGAAAGGAATTACTTGCAGGATTCATTTGGTTGGTTTGGTTGGTGGACAGATTCTCAAAGGATTAATCGAACTGTTGATTCTAGGATACAGTTTTTCCTGGTATCAGTGAGAATTATACTTATACGTGTGACATGAGTTGAAGCTGATACTGTAGTAGTGATTACTTAACGTCTGCAATTAATCGTTGGCTATTGATCTGTAGAGTGCAGGTGTTTGGGGAGAAGGATGCTGATAGTTTGCTTTTATTCTAAGCTGAGAAAATTAATCTGCTTTCAGATAAAAAAACACCAGTACCAACTACTGCTGAATTATTTGTCCAACTTTATGTCCTAGCTGCTGGATCAGACTTCTGAAGATTTCACTGATGCGTGTTTTGAAGTGTCTCCTGGCTCCACGCTGCTACTACTTTAATGGTACTATCCAGTATTAAAGTCTTGCATGATCCCCAGGGACAGCACAGGGACAGGAGATCGGGGCAGCTCTGGTGAGCGGGCTGGATCACACCTGCCTTCCATATGACCCTGGAGCAGTTGTACAGATGGTGGCACATGGTGTGTACCTTTACCACTGCCTTCACTGCAGGAGAGGTTTAGTTACTGTTACTCACTTAGATACCGCTGGTTTGCAGGTAAGGGTTGTCATAGCTTTGTTCCGTGCCATTGTGGAGTCAGAAGACACGAGCAGTGTTTCCTTCGTTGTCTTGTTGGACTCCTCTCCGTGTTCTCAAGACTCTGTTACCCCTGTAGCTTTTCAACTCCTTTTTGGTCATGAAAGGAAAGGTCCTTCATAATAGTCCAGTCTGCTTGCTATGTTGTTTTTTTAAAAAAAAACATTTGGGGACTTCTGCCACGCAATTTTCTTCTTGGGTCAATTGCCAGGTGTTCACTTCAGCTAGCCAGAGGCTTGTGCCACCGACAAATTAGCACAGACAGACTCTACCTTTCGAAATGGCTGCCTCCAAAATTTTTTATTATTCTAAGTAAGCAAGATGTTCTCTGTCAGGAAGAGATTTTGGAATTGTGGAGAAAAGGAAGGGGTGGCACTGGATACCTCAGTGCTATTTACTTCTTGCTGAACTAATAGCAGTAACATATTTATTGGAGCAGGGCTGAGCATACCTTCAGGGATGTAAAAGCTGTTTAGCTAATTTTCAATTTTGTATTTAGAGAGTAACGGAGGGGATAGGTCTGCCTGCTGCAGGCTGTTTCTCCAGTTCATGAATTCCTGGCACCCATCTGTGTGTCATACAGCTGCACCAGACCTCAGCGCACAGTGAGCGGCATCTCCTTTGGCCAACTTCTCCCCAGCATTATTCCCACTCTCCAGTGAAGTATTATTCAGCCTTGAATTCACCCATATGATGAATATTCATTTCACAGATAATTAGTGTCACCCCTGAACAGCTCCACTCAAATCGACTGAACTCCTCACGCCACCAATCATTTCTGTCACTGTTTTGGCAGCATGAAGCTTATGGTTTCTCATGCTTTAATAATGCTCCATCATCTGTGGAATCAGAGCTGGGTCAACTGACGATGGTGAGGGTTCGAAAACTCTTCCTTTATACAATGCTTGATGTTTTAGGGAAAAGAGGAGCATCTGCCATGCATCTTCCCGTGCTGCCTTAAATCCCACACCTGAATGAGAGGTGACAGCACAGTGAGTATAAACAAGGGTCTTCGTTGCTGTAACATGGCTCTCCAATTTAGATATCTATTGTGATCAGTTGAGTCTTCAGACACTATATTTCAGATTTTCAATTTTTTCTCAAGGATTGAGTTAATAAAAGAAATCTCAGTCCTTGAATTGGCTACGGTAAGGGATTTATCTAAACTGCCAGCTGAGTGGCATAATGTTGCTAGCAAGTACTCATATTTTGGTTTAATTTTATGATCTTCTTAGAAGAATTATATGCACAAAACATTTTTAATGGCTAATAAGTCCTACTAAAGGAGAAAAAAAACCATAAAGGCTGATTTCTTTCTTTTCTGTAAATATTAAATTTCATGTAAATATTATTAAAATGGATAAAAGTGCTAAACAAAAAGTAGCTGCAGTAACAGCGGTAAGAGGTCAGTCAGTGTCTGAAGTGGTTAGAGTTCAGCAGCAGATTCTTTGCAAGTCGAGGCACTTAGTGTCTTTGGCAACATTCAACATGATTCTCAGTGTTCATATCATTTTGCTCAGCATGTTTTGAGGCTAATTTTTACAAATCTGCCTGTTATAATTTGAGCAAACTAGTGTAAGCAAGAAGACAACTGTATTGAACAGCAAGAATTGACTTGAGAAATTTTCTGGCCAGAATCTCCTGAGTTTTTCAGTAGCAGTGCATCAACATTCCATGTTTTATTTTCTGTCCTGGTGTCCATCCATTCATTCCTCGCTCTTTTTTCATTCTTCATTTTGAATTGAAATAAACCGGGGAGGTGTGGGAAGGGGACAGCGATGGGGGATGTAGTTACTCTTCTGAATGTGTGTGTTGTTGACAAGATGGTTCAAATAACTATTTTTTCATTAGCCTGGCGAAAATGGCTTTGTCTTATGTTCGCTTGCTTCACTGCTACACAGCAGCTCACTGCTCATCCTTGGTTTTGAGTCACCCTCATGTTTAAACTGCGTCCAAGCCCGCCCTTCTCTCCTTCCTCCTCCACTGGGAGCTCTGTCATTAAAAAATGTCTGCTCCTAATTCAGTGCTCAGTTCTTCATGTGTTTACTGAAAAAGGAATCAAACTGGTTGGTGAGAGCTCTGTCTTTTAAGAGTCAAGTCAGAGGATCTTGTTACGTTTTACAGAGAAGTAAGTGATTTAAGCTCCTACAATCAAATGTTGTGTTTTTTTCCCCTCGTAACCACTTCTGGATGTGTACTTGCATCCTCTGCCAGCCGCCCCGATAAGCTGTGCTGTTTATTTCCCATTTGCTCCATCACTGCTGTGTCTAATATCGGACACAGTATGAGCTGGTGCAGCTCAGGAAATGGTGAAGCAGCTGGCAGGGAAATGAGACAATACTGAATGGTGGATAATGTGACAAAAGGCAAAACCCACATGTGACTTGTACCCTGTGGGGGAACTGTTCCTCATGAAGACTCTGAACTCAGTGGGTTCGCATCAAAGAAATTTAATAGGAAAAAACCAACAGAAAAGAGCTTTAAAGTATGTTTAAAACTTAAAGTTGTCTGCTAGAAGAAACCTTTGTACAAAAGGATATCTAAGCATTTCCTTTTTTTATCTGAAAGCATTTCCTTACCTAACTGGGTAGTAGTTTGCATTTTTTTGATACGTTTTTTTCTTTTCCTATTAAATAGTTAACAGAGGAAAAACAGGCACTACATTTTGTAGAATATCACTAAGTCTCTCTAGACTGTAGAGTTTATCACAAAAGGAATTGGTTATATGTGTTAAGTCAAGATTGTGAAGTTTGTAGTTAACGTGTGTTTACTCTTTGTTTGTTTTCCCTGTCCTTGCTATAGTGAGTGCACATGTGAACGTGCTTCTCAGTAGGTGAAGGAGTTGCTGCTCCAGTCCTTCCAGAACAGCTAGCAGTAGAACTAAAGAGTGTTTTTATAAAATAAACCCAAAAGAACGGAGACACTTAATGCTCCTACAGTATCCCTGTTCTTAGATCCCCAGTATGATTCAGCATTGCTCAGGTGCAGGATAGGGCCCTTTTCTTCCTGTCAAAACACATCTCTGGGCTGTGCCGCAAAGCTCACGAAGGTTGTCTAAAGCAGGGGTGTATTTCTTTTTTTCCTGCTTAGCTGTGGCCTTAGTGTTTTAGCTGATACCCGTATAGATTCTTTTAGCAGTGTGTATAAATGTCTTTGAGCATGGTTTAATACAGCTGCTCTCATTTTGCTTGAATCTGGTATTTCCCTGGAGTCTCTGTTTTGAGTGCTGTCTCCCTTATGCGTCCCTTTTTCTGATCGTGGCTTAATTACATTTTAAGTGCCTTCTGTGTTACTGTCTCCACCACCTCAATTAGTTCACCTCCAACTGTGTGAATTTTTTTAATAAGGAGACACAATGTATTTCCAGCAGTACAGAGTGGCAGCTTTGCTTATCTGCCCATGGCAAGCTTTCCTTCAGGGCAAGGAAGAGTTTACAGGGCCACCGTAGGCTAATCTGTTGTTGCCCTGTGGGTTCGATTTGTTTTCTGTGGGTTAGACTACTCTCAGATGCTGTGGAAGTTCATAACTCTGACTTTTCCCAAGCATCATTGATCAAGCAGCTTCACAGAACCAAGAATTACGGTGAGCTCACAGGCTTTCATTGGCCCACCGCTGCAGAACAGAGGATATATAAAGGTGTATTAGCTATGAAGAAGGCTACTGGTGTGCGTCTTCTGTTCCACAAATTAAACATCTTAAAGGCACATGGTGGAAAACTTTAGAAACAATTTTTATGGGGAATGCTAATACTGTGGGTAATTCCTCCTGTGTTTTTCAGCCTGACAAGATCCAAACAAATTATTTCATTTTCTAATTTCCTTTTTGAGGATTTGGCTGACAAGGTTGTTAACAAGGTCTAACTCTCTCCTGTTAGGTATTCAGCCTCCCAACCATCCTTATGCACATTAGCAATACAAATATATCCATTTATGTGATGATAAAAAGGGTTTGGTTTTAGTTGTGATAGTCAACATTACCTGTGGTTTGCATTAGAAAGAGCAGGTGCCTGAATTTTCAAAGGTGACCAATCATGTTTTAATGCTTCCCAGTCATGGGGACTCACAGCACTTGTTTAAACTTGTAGAAAAAGTACAGAGGTTTCTTGATTTGGTGTGCTTTGGACTTCTCCTCATACTTTGTTCCCTCTGGTGCAGCACAGGAACGATGGTGGTACTTCTGTCTTTTGGAGCTCTATGTCAGATCTTGAGATGGAAAAATTTGTAGATGTCATATTATAGGCTTAGGAACTTTATTATGCTGACACAAATCTCTCAGATTTTCATCTTTCCTTGGTAACCATGATGTGCATTTGAGAGTAAAATGTGTTTTTAAGAATGGTTTAAATAACTTCAATGATAATGATGCTGTGTGATATTGATGTAAGAATTCCACAGTGTATGTTCTGGGGACGCACTCCTGGAATGACTCCACTGCTTTCAGTTGAGTTACTTTGCATCTTGATGGTATGAAACCAAAAATGACCAATAATTTATGTAGTTGCTTGTAGAAACACAGTGTAGAAGAAATACTATCTGTAAATACTAGAAAATCTAATGAAGGAAGGAAATTAATTAAACAGTTGAAAAATGGATACTGTGATTGTATATATCAAAAATAAGATGTGCAAACCCAGTAATTTCCATTACATTGTTTTAGTATTGCTGGAACTCCAGTAGGTCTGACCTTTAAGTGTGAACTGCTCTTACTGAAACCTCTTTGGAAAACTGTACACTTGAAGAAAGAAGGAAGCAGAAGTTGTCAGAATTTTTTGAAGGCACTTTAATCTCCCATTTCTTGGTCAGATGGAACACTTGATGACAAACCCCTGAAGAGATTTTTAGGGGGAAGAGGGGTTATTTGACTGACAAGCTGTATCCCCAGTTGGCTAATGAAATGGAACGGATGTGCCAGGTTGTCTTTCATGTGTTCTCATTGATGCTGGGTTGGCAGCTGGATGTAATTGAATGTGAATGGAAGTACTGAAGAGCTTGTGCTCATGTGCGTGCATTGTCTCTTCTTTGTCCCAAGATTAATCTGAAGTGGTGTATTGGTTGGTCTAAATATTACTTAATGGTTCAATCTAAATTGAAGAATATGCTGCTTCCATAGCAGATGTTAATTTATTAAAGTCATGTAAGGTCATGTCCAACACATGTAAGTTTTTGAAAGATCTGCAAAAAAGAAAAAAATAAAAAAGTGCAAATATGTGCACCTTTAATCTGAAACAAGGCAAAGTCAAACTGTTCAGCCATCCTGAGCTCTAACGGGGGGTATCTTGCAGTCTAGTTAGTGAGTTTATGGAGAAAATTGAGTATTTTAACAATGAAAAGTCATTTTGTGAATTGCATTTTCAAAATCGTGGGAACAAAGCTGGGTTTCCAGTTTCATTGTTGGAGCATGACCCAGCGTCTTCTAAAAACCTCACTGAAGAGGTGGTTTTAAAATCCTTCATAGCATCCTGTCTTCCATGATAGTGCTCTTGCCAGCAGCCTTTGCTCTCTAGAAGGACTCTGATACTCTTCATTAAGAGCCCTGGGTAACCTCATCTAACTTGGCCCTCCTTCGAGCAGGGGCACTGTGGTGAAAAGAGACTGCAAGGTTCAAGCAGACTGTTTATTTGAACTTCGCTTACAGGTTTTAACTGCAGGGCTAAGGCAAACAATTTATTTCAGCTACACTTACAGGTTTAATACGCCACTATCACAGGTTCTCATGTATACAGTGGAAAAATGCTACAACTTAAAAGCAAGAAGGCACTATAACAACCTAAAAAGCGCGCTAAATATTATAGGTGTGTTAGTTAATCACCTGCGGTTACAAACGTTCAGCGTGCTGAACATTCAGTTGCCTCTCCGGGTTAGGGCTCTCAATCCCAGAAAAGTGACCTTGGCTGGTGTCCTGACAAAGGGGGAAGGGTCTCCATACAGGCAAGAGGTAGTGCTGGAGAGACAAGTCCCAATTTCTAAGCCACGTATTAGGAGTTTTGTCCCTGCTTTACAGGCCTGCCACCCTCTGGGATATTCCTCTTTGGTGACTTACATTTCTTTATTCATCCATGGGTGAGGTCCACTTCTGTTTGCTCTTTTTACTTTGCTTTTGGTGATCTTATGATCATCTGGATACACAAGGTTGTCATCTGAAACCGATGCCAAAAACCCTCCAGCTTCACCTTCTCTTACTTTCTCAGGCATGTGTGTAGTTGTTTGGATTGAAACTCAGGGCGTATTATTTTTGGGGGGACTTCATGGCTCAGCTCACGTTGCGGCTTTTTGAGTGATGCAGCACTGCCTGTTTGGTCTCTGGCAGATGCACAGCTCGGGGCTGAGCTCTTGGCCCAGCTCTCTGTTGTAGGGTCTCAAGATGATCGAAGACTGGGTCACTTTTGCAGCCCTCCCTGAGTCGCTAGACATTACTGAAGCTTGATTATGAACTATGAGCCAGATGATCTGTACAGGCATGTGCTACTGACTGCCCAGACTCCTTCCAATTTCAGCAGAGATCCTGTAAAAATCTGTATTTATATACTTCTGTATCCATGTTTCTGTATTTCACATACACGTATATGTATGTATACGTGAAAGAAGGATAAAAGTACGTATATTGTTCTGCAGATGTTAGGCAGCCCACCAAGAAAACAATGGATGAAAATTTCGAATTAGACAGTCTGTTTAGCTTCATAACATCCTATGTAGATGCGTGGGAGAGGTATCACGTACTTTCAGGATTAACAGTATTTGCAGTGTCAGTCCCCAGGATCTGCAGATCTGGCTGCAGTGTATCTGCTTGCTGCGCCCAGCAGGTTTGGTGACACTGCAAGCTTGCAGACTGGGATTTGTCAAGCTTTTACCTGAGTGATCAGAAAGGGTCAAGAATTTATGTTTCCAGCGTTGTTCTGGTTCATTATGCTTCCCGACTTCTCAAAAATCACACAAATAGTTCCCCCTTTAAAGCCAGGAGTGTCTGTCGGGATTTACAAAGACAGTCACTCTTGCTGCTGCTGTCTTTTGTCTCTCTCTAGCAGCAATTTCTCTTTTCATGTCTCTTAGCCATTTTCTGCTCTAGATTTCCAGCAGATTCACAGAAAAAAAAAAAGGAAAGAAGTAATACATATGCTAATTCTGTCTGAACTTCTTGGTTTGGAGGGGAGCAATGGCTTGTGCTGAATCCCTTATTCGTGCTTCACCTTTTTCCATCCAGGCCCAGCCACGTGCTTGGGGTGGTGGAACATGGAACAAGCAGCACCCTCCTTCTCCATGCTCTATTTGCCCAAATGCCCTGGTTGCTTTTTAGTTCTCCGAACCCTTCTGCTTGTGAAGGACTGAGAGAAAGCAAAACTTTCCTTACTTGTTTCTACAAGTTACTGCTAGGACAGAGTAATTGCAGAAGGCAAAATACAATAGACCTGCCAGTCATATACAACCTGCTTAGAAAGCCCCTGAGATCAAACCACAACTAGTCAAACAGGATGTCTCATGCTCTGCCTTGAAGGTGGCTTTCCCCGGGCTCTGAGAGGCTGCCGAGGGGTGGTTGCAGGCTGCTCATGGGTCCTCACACCCCAGGAGAGGCTGTTGCTCTTGTTTTTCTTCCTTCACAGTGACAACAGCGACTGGTCTCTTGTTTGTTCTGTAAACACAGAAGGTGATGCTGGTGACAGCATTATACATCACTCCTTCCTTTAAGGGATTTTGCCTCTAGGTGCTTCGACCTGCTCCCTTGCAAATAATTTTTCCTATTTTTCAGTATTTTTAACAATTTCTCGGTTGGAATGTGAACAATGCAAGTTCGGCAGCGCGGTCTTGCAGAAGCCTTCCTCCCACGTCCTCCACTCCAACCTGCCTCCATTTGCTGTCTGCCCGCAATCACGTCACTTAGAAGAGGAATGGGCAGTTATATCCTTGATGCTCTCTTAAGCAATTTTTCAATTATATTAGAGCTTCCTTTATTTTGGTTAAAGTTATGGTGAGGAGCTGGATTACTCTGTGATCTTTTTTTTTTTTTTTTTTTTTTTTTGTTTTCTTTTGACATCCACCCTTCTACTTTCCTTCCCCATAAAGGAGAGTGTAGTGCAGTAAATGTGAAAGTTGTAACAGCACATAAAGCAAATACCTGAGCAGCATCTGTAGCTGAGTGCCTCAGGTCTGTTAAATACCGCATCAGTACAGAACGTTTCTGGTAAATCTATGTTGATGGCAGCTTTTAAAGTATTTTACAGTATTTAAAAGTATTTCCATCCTCATGAAGGTTTGCACTTGCCAGATGCTTACTCTGAGCCAGTCACACTGTGCTACCTTCTTTACCTGGCCCGCTGGCTTCAGAGCATTCCCTTCTGCATTTACAGCTCTGTAAACGAGATCAGATTTTAGATTTCTGCATTTATAAATGTGTTGCCTTCTAACACTAAGTCAGTGAAATTTTTAAAGATACACCATGTTTTATTTAAAAAAGGGGTTGATGCTCGTGTTTCTTAAGTCAATGGTTTGACTGGAATTTTAAAAAATAAACTATTTCAGTATTTTTAGAAACAAAAGGGATGTTTAAAAAATATTACATAAACCAGAATCAAGGCTGTTGGTAGAAATGAATTTCTTGTTTCTATCTTAAGTTCCGTTAGAAATGGAATGAAATGTCATGAATCCTCCAAGAGTGATGTTTGAATGAAAGTGATTCTGCTTAAATGTAGCTGCTTTCAGAAATTAACACCAGAAAAGCATCTCCGAGTTCAAGTTTGTCAGGCTCTAGCAGCGATCAGAGTAATTTCGCTTTGCAGAGTGTTAGTATACAGCGCACTCTGTGTTTAAGAGTTCTGTCAGTCGTTCTTTGAAACAGGTTAGAACCACCACCTTGACCTTGCCCATTAAGAGTTGTAACTGTCCCGGACTCGTGCGGTGCTGCGCTGTTCTGCGCTCTGTGCTTCATCTTGAGCATGAACATTTGTTCATATGAAACTGTTTCAAAGAGAAAAGGTGGTTAATCTGCTCTAGATTATTTGAGTCATAGTTCTTTGTGGAAGTCTTATCTTGCCTTTTTTTTTTTTTTTTTAAATAACTTAAGAAAATCTCCAGGCTATGCCTGTGGCTAGCTTTAATTTTGAAAATTTAATGACAAGAAAAAAGGATCCATTATCCCTGAAACACATACAGAAATTCCAAAACTTGTAACTGGAGAATTATTTCAGAACCAAGGAACCTTTAAAATTCTTGAAAGAGAATTATAGTGCTTTTCTCTTAGAGTTTTTGAAACAAAGTCTTTTTTTCTGGAATAATCCTAATAGATTTTTGCATATGGAGAAGGAAATTATAATTGAAACGATTTCAAGACAAGCTTTTCCAAACTCCATTTCAGCTGTAGCATTAGAAGAACTTCATTTATTCTCACAAATGATTTTGAGGTTCTTTCCCATCTGTGATAATTAGGTTTTTTTTTTTTCCCCTCTTTAATAGGGTAGTTAGTGTGGTCATTATTTGAGATTAAGTAGTTTTCCTTTATCAGAAATTTAGGTTAAATGCTAACTCCTGACATTTGCTATGGTTTTATAACTCTCAAATTCATTAAAGGAGAGATATTTATGAGTACCTGCAATAGAAATGTCTCTGTAACAGAATTTTGTGAATAGAAGTGCTTTACCTCATAAAGCCACGCTTTAGGAACAGGAAAGGCTATAGCCAGCAGTACTTAAGATGCATTTGAACTTGAAGAATTAAATTCCCGGTCAATCTGATAATGAGAATGTTTCTTCTTAAATTAAACTGAGACCCACTGTATCCACACTGTAGCTCCAAAAGCCTTCTCTGGCACCTTGCTGGTTACTGTTGAAAAACAAAATATCTGACGTTAAAAATCTCTTTAATCTCTTTTTTGTGCTGATCTGCAAAAAGAATATTCCACTTCTGGGGACAGAGAAAGTTTGTAGGATCAGGGTGATTTCCACGCAGAATTTGAGAAGTGCATTTCCTTATTCATGTTGATTGTAATAGTATTAAAAATAAAAATTAATATCGGAGAGCTCCAGCAGCATTTTTCAAACTAGGTTCAGTCTGCTCCTGCCCTCTTTCCTTACGTTTGAAGAATTAGTCTAAAGAGGAGACTTGAAAGATACTTGCCATGAGGCATGGGTTGGAACCTCATCCTCTGCTTCCTCTGGGGAAGGACCTGAGGAATACAGAGTTTCTTTCTATCTCATAAATTTCACAAGCTGAAGAGTTTCCTGAAAGTGCAGCCTCATTTCCTAATCCCTTAGCTGCCTAATCTGCAAATTTCTTGAAACTCCTTAGTGTTTTAGCAGACTCTGATTCCTCTTTTATTCCTCCTTTATTTGTTTTCACCATTATTTTTAACTTTCTAGCATCTCTGGTGGTAACTGGAGATTACTGTAAGAAAATAAACTACCTAGATGCAAGGAGAAATTGAAATACAGTGAAAGAATCACATACAGTACGATGCATTTGGTATATGAGTATAAAAACTCAAATGGTGTCTTTTATTTGCGTGTTATTTATCTATAGTAGGTATATAAATTTTTTTAAATTAAAATAAATGCAACCGAGGGTCTGTTTTGGGCTGTAGTAATAGTGTAATTGGTGATTAACATGAGATTTCTGAAGCAAATTAATAGTCAGTGTAATGTGCTTTTGCAAATTACTTGATTTTTTGGCTTCTTCCTCGGTGATTTTCGTATGAATGGTTATGAAAGCTTAATGTCTTGAATTATATTGTCCTAGGAAAGACTCAGGATGTTCTCAACATGGAAACAAGAACGATCTTTGACTAAATGAAATTTGAACGCACAAATTCACAAAGTTATCTAGCAGGTTGTGTTACATGAACAACTTTATGAAGTGGCTTAAGATCTCTGCCCATTTAATTCTCTAGTCCAGTGTCCAGCCAGTAAACCATGGTCCTCGGCTGAGAAATGAGAAATTTTAAGGGCTGTTGAACACACTGAATTGAGCAGAGTGCTCAACAGCCCTCAAAATTTCTCATTTAGGAGAGTATATATGTATTGCTTCCAAAAATGAATGTGAACTTCACTTTCCCCATTTGATTTACATTTCTTCCTCCCTTCTTCCCTCTTTCC